>NW_026922988.1:0-20349 GCF_032062105.1 Saccostrea cuccullata
TTTAAGAGAAATGTTACAATTCATCCCCCGGTCGTCATAATCATATACAAAATTAAAATAAACAGATGAAAGGAAAGGGGGGCATTTACCTTCATGTTTTACTCAAATGTAGAGTAACCAAAAGGGGGATTCAGCACTCACAGGTGCGCGTCGGTATGCCCCCACCCCCTTCGAGCTTTTTCTTTTTTAATTTATCACAAGAAACGATATCACGCACATGGTGTCTGGGTTGATTATTTATCTACCCCCACGAAAAACGATTTTCCATTTTTTTATTGGGCGGGGGGGGGGGGGGGGGGGTTACGTGTAAAAGTAGTCATTTGTGAACAGCCAAACTCCCACCATTCTATTTTTTGAATCCGACACTCATAACTTTACGTTCCACGGTGTAATTTTTTTTTCTGAATTCACCTCAAATATGTAAATACTAAGTGCTATCATGCGAATTGAACGATTGTTACGTCTGTCTAGTCTACGGTTACAGCTTTCCGTCATCGCTAAAAAAAACCGTACTGTATCATTGATATTTTGCAGATACAGTACAGTTTCTGCTCATTTGCATAAGAAACGCCCACAAAAGTGTTCTGTATCGCAGTTACAGAACGGTTGACTTCAAAGGGAAACTCGCCGGGTCATGTCACAAATATGGAGGTAACGAACGTTATTCAAGATCAAAAGTCTATAAATCAATATAAAATAGAACCAAATCAACCACGGATCTCCAAAACATCAGAGGTGGGATAAGGTGCCATGTAGGAGTTTGAATCCCCTGCCGACCGGTCACACCCGTCGCACGCTCCTTGTCATGATCGGAAAATAACAGAGGGACATGGAGATAACGAACAGTATTCAATCTCAAAGTCCATTAAACAATATACAAAATAAGAGCAGAGCAAATACGGACCTCCGAAACATCAGAGATGGGATCAGGTGCCATGGAGGAGTGAGCATCCCCTGCCGACCGGTCACACCCGCCGTGTGCTCGTTGTCATGATCAGGAAATAACGGAAAAAATCCGTCGTCAATTCAGTGTATAAACAATGGACTAACAATTGGTATGAAAAACGTCAGTCAGCATTTGACTCAATGATAAATTGTATTTGCTGACAAGGTCATTGTATCGACCATAGAACTTACGAAATGATGACTTTAAACGAGACTGCTGATATTCTTGTTTCATCAACTTGCTTGTCAATAATTTACCTCGTTGAAGAAATTGTTCATACGTAGAGCATGCTCTTGCGTATCGATTCAACTGAGATATATATACTCCGTATGCAGGTGATGAAGGTATATTGCTGCATAAGTAAGGGAAGTTGACGATAGAAAAGTTAAAGTCATCACGTTTATCATATAGCTTGGTTGTTAGATTATCATTTGTGTCTTTTTCGAGTAAAATATCCAAATATGAAGCAGAAGTGTCGGACTCTGTGGTATCTTTTATTTCAAGCTCACCAGGATATATCGTATCGACGTAGGAATGGAAATTATCATTATTAATTGACAATACGTCGTCGATATATCTAAATGTCGAGTTGAAGGCCACAGCAAGTGTTTTCTTCTTTTCACGCATAAGATTTTGCATAAATTCTGCTTCATATGAATATAAAAATAAGTCTGCTTATAACGGAACGCAATTTATACCCATGGGAATTCCAATAGATTGTTGGAATACCTGGTCTCCAAAAACCACATAACAGAAAAATCCGTAGTCAATTCAGTGTGTATAAATACTGTACTTGCTATTAGTATGAAAAACTTAGTGACTCAATGACAGGGTCATTGTATCGACCATAGAATGTACGAAATGATGACTTTAAACGAGACTGCTTATATTCTTGTTTCATCAACTTGTTGTCAATAATAAAAAATTGAACATACGTAGAGCATGCTCTTGCGTATCGAATCAACTTATATATAAACTTGATATGTAGGTGATGAAGATATATTGCTGTACAGGTAAGGGAAGCTGACGAATGAAAGTCATCACGTGTATCATAGAGCTTGTTTGATAGATTACCATTAGGCCATTCCAAGTTTTTTCTCTGTTTAGCGTCCACCCATCTTTCAAAAACCTACCTATCTATTCGCAAAAAACACACAAGCCAAAACATAAAACACAGGCTTAAAAGTCATAAAAATGACACCCTTCAAATGATTTGATCTGACTAAACTGTTTTAATAGAAGAAATATCTATTCTGAAGCAAAAACAAGGGATTAAATGCTTAAAATACACCCAATATAACAAAAATTTCGACTAAATTAATCAATTTCATGACTCCTGATGTTGTGTGTTTCTTCTTCTATGGGGTGTCATAAACCAAGGCGCACGCGGACGCTAAACATAGAAAAAACTTGGAATGGCCTTACGTTTTTTCCAAGTAAAGTGAACAAATATGAAACCGATGTGTCAGAATCTGTTGTATATTTTATCTCAAGCTCACCGGGATATATATCGTATCGACACTAAAGTGGAAATAACCATAAATGATTGTTAATCAACAATACGTCGTCAATATATCTAAATGTCGAGTTGAAAGCCACAGTAAGTGTTTTCTTCTTGTAAACAATCTTTGTACTAACTTGCAACTACCAATTAGCATAAAGTAACCATTTGCTTCACTACGTTTTCCTTCTGTCTGACACAGAGCGAGGAATTCTTAGCAGAAAAATAGAGCTTTCCTGTAAGCACTTCTTCGATGTATGATAATTCAGCTTCCCCAGTAAATTCTTAATTTCGTTTACGGCTGTTTCTTTCTGGAAATAATATCTTATTACAATTTTAAGGGCTATCTAATACTGTCATATACTTTAAAATTCTCTTGTTTTTTTTTCTTTTGGAAAACATAACAAATCAGAACATCATTGTTTTTGTTTATTCTAATTTAACTCCACCTCACAAAGAAGTCAAAATCAACAAATTATAAAATTCATTTTACTCAAACCAATATGGAATCATGAATATGAATCAAACTCTGACAGGTGTGGGTCATTGTCTTAAAAAAAAATGATAAATAAACCCTAAATCCTAAATGTTAAGAATAATCCATCTCATAAATACAGCTAATAAAAGTAATACAGTTATCCAATATTTTCTGAATAACGTACGTCAGATACATATACTGAGTATGCTGAAGTTTATAACTGCATCCTCCCCTTTGATTTGGATGTGATGAGAAGATATTTCCTGTTATTATACCTATGTGAATTTGTTCAATATAAAAACATGACTGTGAAATATTTGTGTTTTAAGACCCCCCCTCTATATGTCATATGTGTATAATTAGTTTGTAATCATTATTTGTACATGATTTCTCTTACAGCAATTATATTTGAACTGTAAACATTACTATAGAGTGTGCTATAAATGATGTTTGGTAATTCCTATTATTTCATGTTTGGTAAATCCTACACTTTCATATTTGGTAAATGACCAAGTTTACCACGGAGGAAATATGGACTGATACGTAAAATTATGGACTCTTATGATTGAAACAGTATTTATTATGAATGTTTATTTCATTTAACTTACAGTATATCGTTTAAATTAATCGTAAATACCGTTTTTCATGTGTGTTTGTCGATCACGTTGTTTTCCTTTTTGGTCATGGCGATTCGGAAGATTCTAATTTACAAGGGGGGTTTAGGTTATTGTTCTCCGTCCTCGAACGTCATTATTTTATTATTGTTAACTTATACGCAACTTGTATTGTACATTTTTATGCAACTTACCTTCATTGTTTATTACTATGTATTTGTTTTACGATTCGGCGTCACATCGTTCGTATTTTCCATGGTTTGTCCCACTTCGGCGATGTTGTTAGTATCGTCTGCCATTTTGGTCTATACTTTCTTTTTGGTTAAGTAAAGCGCACTGCGCATGTCCGGTAGTTTACCCTATATAAGCGTCGCCACGGACGCTGAAGTTTCAGTTTGACTCTGCAGAACGTCTGCGCAACAACTTTAATAGAATTTGTACGTAAACACTGATATAACTAACGGTTGGGGAGTTTTTACTATAGATTATATTGACCAAATAGATTTATTAAGGAATTCAACAGTCTCTTTGAAGTTTTACCATTGTGTACATTTGACCAAATTGATTTATTACGGAAAATCAACAGTCATCACTTTACCAAATCATAATAACGTTACCAAATCATAATAGCGTGACCAAATCATAATTATGTGACGTCCGGTCTGACCAATTGTATTATCACCACTGTTTATTTGGTTTTTCCAGTCATCAGTATTACAGTAACTGTTATTCCTTTATTAAATTATTGCTGAAACTTGAATTTTCTTATGTTGTGCTCTTGTTTGCCTCTGCAATGCAATATTTTACTGACCAACACAGGGATTTATCTTACCAAATCAACCAGGATTACCAAATAACAAATTACCAGGAAGTACCACATATATTGGTTACAATGAAACATATCTCCTTCATTGGAGATTTGATCAATTATAAAGCCTCATACCTTGGGCACGTTACAGAAATGTGAAATATTTGTGTTTTAAGACCCCCCTCTATATGTCATATGTGTATAATTAGTTTGTGACATGACCCGGTGAGTTTTCCTTTGAAGTCAAGCATACTGTAACTGCGATACAGAACACTTTTTGTGGGCGTTTCTTATGCAAATGAGCAGAAACTGTACTGTATCTGCAAAATATCAACGATACAGTACGGTTTATATTTAGCGATGACGGAAAGCTGTATCCATATACAGACATACCAATCGTTCAATTCGCCATAGAACTGTTAGTATTTACTCAAAAATTGAGGTGAATTAAGAATAAAATTTTACAACGTAAAGGTATTATTGTCGGATTCAAAAATTTTAGAAAGGAGGGAGTGGGGAAGTTCACAAATTATTACTTTGACCCCCCCCCCCCAAAAAAAAAAAAAACGGAAAATCGTATTCCGTGGGGTTATATTTATAATCAACCAACACCTATGTGCGTCATTTCGTTACTTGTTGACGAATTAAAAAGCGTATGTATACAAGATTAGGAAAAAAAATTATTTACGAAAGCGAAAAAGAAAAAAAACTCAAAGGAGGTGGGATGGGGGCACCAGTAAGTGCTGTATTCCCCTTTTTATAGTTACTCTACATTTTAATGAAACATGATCGTAAAATACCACCCCCCCCACCTTTTCCTTTCATCTGCTTATTTCAATTTGTATATGACGACCGGTGGAGGACATTGTCGGACATTTCTCTCAGAATCTACGATCTCCCGAAGCATTTTTGTTTCAAAAATATTCCCACATGATTCTTATATATCAAAATGTTTTGCATTAAATCGTAGCTTAAACTGAAAAAAAAAATGTCAGCAAGAGCTGCATAGAGAAAAAAAAAACCCCTGCGCAATCAAATCTAAATAAAATTTTTGGAGAACAAATTAATTTATGCATCCCTTAAATAATTATTTTAAAATGATAGATACCTGCACGTCCATCTCACTCGGCATTTCAGTTGCGAATGCTTAAAATGGGATACTAAATCGACTTTCTGCAAAATCATCTGATTGGTTGGGAGGTATGTACCCAAATACGCATGTAAATTAGTGAGGTCCTTGGAAAGGTCATGTCACAAGTCATTTAGAATACTCGTTTCTTACTGTATCAGAGATACAGGGCGGGGCCCGGCTCGAGCTATAGCTATCGCTCTCGCCTCAAGACCCGCCCTGTATCTCTGATACAGTAGGAAACTCGTACTCTAAATAATACTTGTAATCATTATTTGTACATGATTTCTCTTACAGCAATTATATTTGAACTGTAAACATTACTATAGAGTGTGCTATAAATGATGTTTGGTAATTCCTATTATTTCATGTTTGGTAAATCCTACACTTTCATATTTGGTAAATGACCAAGTTTACCACGGAGGAAATATGGACTGATACGTAAAATTATGGACTCTTATGATTGAAACAGTATTTATTATGAATGTTTATTTCATTTAACTTACAGTATATCGTTTAAATTAATCGTAAATACCGTTTTTCATGTGTGTTTGTCGATCACGTTGTTTTCCTTTTTGGTCATGGCGATTCGGAAGATTCTAATTTACAAGGGGGGTTTAGGTTATTGTTCTCCGTCCTCGAACGTCATTATTTTATTATTGTTAACTTATACGCAACTTGTATTGTACATTTTTATGCAACTTACCTTCATTGTTTATTACTATGTATTTGTTTTACGATTCGGCGTCACATCGTTCGTATTTTCCATGGTTTGTCCCACTTCGGCGATGTTGTTAGTATCGTCTGCCATTTTGGTCTATACTTTCTTTTTGGTTAAGTAAAGCGCACTGCGCATGTCCGGTAGTTTACCCTATATAAGCGTCGCCACGGACGCTGAAGTTTCAGTTTGACTCTGCAGAACGTCTGCGCAACAACTTTAATAGAATTTGTACGTAAACACTGATATAACTAACGGTTGGGGAGTTTTTACTATAGATTATATTGACCAAATAGATTTATTAAGGAATTCAACAGTCTCTTTGAAGTTTTACCATTGTGTACATTTGACCAAATTGATTTATTACGGAAAATCAACAGTCATCACTTTACCAAATCATAATAACGTTACCAAATCATAATAGCGTGACCAAATCATAATTATGTGACGTCCGGTCTGACCAATTGTATTATCACCACTGTTTATTTGGTTTTTCCAGTCATCAGTATTACAGTAACTGTTATTCCTTTATTAAATTATTGCTGAAACTTGAATTTTCTTATGTTGTGCTCTTGTTTGCCTCTGCAATGCAATATTTTACTGACCAACACAGGGATTTATCTTACCAAATCAACCAGGATTACCAAATAACAAATTACCAGGAAGTACCACATATATTGGTTACAATGAAACATATCTCCTTCATTGGAGATTTGATCAATTATAAAGCCTCATACCTTGGGCACGTTACAGAAATGTGAAATATTTGTGTTTTAAGACCCCCCTCTATATGTCATATGTGTATAATTAGTTTGTGACATGACCCGGTGAGTTTTCCTTTGAAGTCAAGCATACTGTAACTGCGATACAGAACACTTTTTGTGGGCGTTTCTTATGCAAATGAGCAGAAACTGTACTGTATCTGCAAAATATCAACGATACAGTACGGTTTATATTTAGCGATGACGGAAAGCTGTATCCATATACAGACATACCAATCGTTCAATTCGCCATAGAACTGTTAGTATTTACTCAAAAATTGAGGTGAATTAAGAATAAAATTTTACAACGTAAAGGTATTATTGTCGGATTCAAAAATTTTAGAAAGGAGGGAGTGGGGACGTTCACAAATTATTACTTTGACCCCCCCCCCAAAAAAAAAAAACGGAAAATCGTATTCCGTGGGGTTATATTTATAATCAACCAACACCTATGTGCGTCATTTCGTTACTTGTTGACGAATTAAAAAGCGTATGTATACAAGATTAGGAAAAAAAATTATTTACGAAAGCGAAAAAGAAAAAAAACTCAAAGGAGGTGGGATGGGGGCACCAGTGAGTGCTGTATTCCCCTTTTTATAGTTACTCTACATTTTAATGAAACATGATCGTAAAATACCCCCCCCCCCCCCACCTTTTCCTTTCATCTGCTTATTTCAATTTGTATATGACGACCGGTGGAGGACATTGTCGGACATTTCTCTCAGAATCTACGATCTCCCGAAGCATTTTTGTTTCAAAAATATTCCCACATGATTCTTATATATCAAAATGTTTTGCATTAAATCGTAGCTTAAACTGAAAAAAAAATGTCAGCTAGAGCTGCATAGAGAAAAAAAACCCCTGCGCAATCAAATCTAAATAAAATTTTTGGAGAACAAATTAATGTATGCATCCCTTAAATAATTATTTTAAAATGATAGATACCTGCACGTCCATCTCACTCGGCATTTCAGTTGCGAATGCTTAAAATGGGATACTAAATCGACTTTCTGCAAAATCATCTGATTGGTTGGGAGGTATGTACCCAAATACGCATGTAAATTAGTGAGGTCCTTGGAAAGGTCATGTCACAAGTCATTTAGAATACTCGTTTCTTACTGTATCAGAGATACAGGGCGGGGCCCGGCTCGAGCTATAGCTATCGCTCTCGCCTCAAGCCCCGCCCTGTATCTCTGATACAGTAGGAAACTCGTACTCTAAATAATACTTGTAATCATTATTTGTACATGATTTCTCTTACAGCAATTATATTTGAACTGTAAACATTACTATAGAGTGTGCTATAAATGATGTTTGGTAATTCCTATTATTTCATGTTTGGTAAATCCTACACTTTCATATTTGGTAAATGACCAAGTTTACCACGGAGGAAATATGGACTGATACGTAAAATTATGGACTCTTATGATTGAAACAGTATTTATTATGAATGTTTATTTCATTTAACTTACAGTATATCGTTTAAATTAATCGTAAATACCGTTTTTCATGTGTGTTTGTCGATCACGTTGTTTTCCTTTTTGGTCATGGCGATTCGGAAGATTCTAATTTACAAGGGGGGTTTAGGTTATTGTTCTCCGTCCTCGAACGTCATTATTTTATTATTGTTAACTTTTACGCAACTTGTATTGTACATTTAATGCAACTTACCTTCATTGTTTAATACTATGTATTTGTTTTACGATTCGGCGTCACATCGTTTGTATTTTTCATGGCTTGTCCCACTTCGGCGATGTTGTTAGTATCGTCTGCCATTTTGGTCTATACTTTCTTTTTGGTTAAGTAAAGCGCACTGCGCATGTCCGGTAGTTTACCCTATATAAGCGTCGCCACGGACGCTGAAGTTTCAGTTTGACTCTGCAGAACGTCTGCGCAACAACTTTAATAGAATTTGTACGTAAACACTGATATAAACTAACGGTTGGGGAGTTTTTACTATAGATTATATTGACCAAATAGATTTATTAAGGAATTCAACAGTCTCTTTGAAGTTTTACCATTGTGTACATTTGACCAAATTGATTTATTACGGAAAATCAACAGTCATCACTTTACCAAATCATAATAACGTTACCAAATCATAATAGCGTGACCAAATCATAATTATGTGACGTCCGGTCTGACCAATTGTATTATCACCACTGTTTATTTGGTTTTTCCAGTCATCAGTATTACAGTAACTGTTATTCCTTTATTAAATTATTGCTGAAACTTGAATTTTCTTATGTTGTGCTCTTGTTTGCCTCTGCAATGCAATATTTTACTGACCAACACAGGGATTTATCTTACCAAATCAACCAGGATTACCAATTAACAAATTACCAGGAAGTACCACATATATTGGTTACAATGAAACATATCTCCTTCATTGGAGATTTGATCAATTATAAAGCCTCATACCTTGGGCACGTTACAATGACGAATAAACATGCTATCTTTTCCAAACAGCCCCTACTGTGAAATAGTTTTTATGCTATCTGCCCATGGTGAAATAGTCATCAAACTATTCACCGGCAGCATTCTGTTTCCCTCGCTTTTCATCTCGGAAAACTTCTGGTTTTAATACGGATTGTGACGCGTGTATATTATGACGTCACAAAAGTTAAGTCAGCATCGGTATAATATGGAATATCATAATATTAGTTATCCAGGTTCAATCAAGGGTGTACGGGGATTTACCCCGGGTTTTATTCCATACACCCTGAGGCCGAAGGCCGAAGGGTGTATGGAATACAACCCGGGGTAAATCCCCGTACACCCTTGATTGGACCTGGATAACGAATTTATTTCCTTTGTACCCATAAAAATGCTTTGTAAACATGATTTTTAGCTTTTATCATAGAGAATGTATGCATTGTGACGTCACGTTTATTTACACCCGGCTCAAGTCGGGTGCACGGATATTTACACCCGACTTTGTAACCAATCAAAGCTCGTGTTACAAGCTAGATAGGAAATAATTGTGTGTACCCTGGACTCCCAAAAGTTAACAAAAGTTAAGTCAGCATCGGTATAATAAAACACCTATTTACTGACTATTCGGACAATAGCAAGTTTATCGTCCCCCTCGACAGCAAACTATTTGCTGTATGTGCCTATGAAACTATATTTTTATCATTTGGCTGCGCCTCGGGAAATAGTTTGCTGTCTTGGGGAACGATAAACTTGCTATTGTCCTCATAGCCAGTAAATAGGTGTATAATATGCGATTTTTTTTTCGTGGCCTTTTCTCCTTGCGTTTGAGTGATTGTTGACTTAGATTCAGAGATAATTGAAGAAAAATGACTAGTATATTTGATGACTTGCACTAAATTATAATAACCAGCTTATTTTGTTTGTAGGGGTGTGGCATTTATGGAACATTTGCTTGCAAAATTAGGTCATATTCTCTTTTGAGTGTTAATATATATCCTGGAAAGGAGTGCATGGAATACAAACATCATGGACATTCAGAATGTGTCAAGCTTGAAAAATTAGTTAGAATAATCTAACTGTGTCTCGGTATAGGCCCTCACCACCGGGTCCGTAGGACAATATCATTTTAACGATAGAACATTCTATCTATTGAAAAATGTGCTATTTTAAATTAAGATTCGAATTTATCTCAAACATGCATTATCCAAAATTACGTCAAAACATGAACTATTGGCTCTAGCTCTGTATATAGATATGGATTACCCTTTTATTTTGTACAGAAACTGGTCGTTTTGCCGATAAACAAATCTAGGCGCCATCGTGTGTGTTTGGGTGCAACTCCTTGACTGGTCATAAAATTGAAATCATTTTATTAAACTTATCACGTACTTTTTAAAATACTTATATGTACATACTTATGATTTAATGTATTTAAAAATGTTTAATATGATAAATTTTGAAATTGTTGTGGATAATTATAATAATCAGACTTTGATCAATGTTTATATTTTGCATTTTTTTTTTATATAGAAAATGGTTTCTTCACTATTACAAATGCTGAAACCGTTACTTGTAACTGAATACTACATGTATATAGCTATATATTTTCATCTGTTTTCATGATCTTAAATAGAACATTTTGTATTTTTATAGAAAATATATAAACTATATTAAATGAATAATTATATATAATCACTTGGTGAATGAATTACAAAGTTGTTTAGTTTATTTCTTATTATTTATTTATTTCATACATGCAAGTTTGGTCCAAGTACAAGTAGACTTTATAATTACATTGTAATATAGATGCTCCAAAAACTCATGGAAAAGGTCTTTTAGGTCTTGTACAACCTAGTAGAGAGAAATTATAGTCATTATGATTCATGCAACAGGCTTACTTTGTACCGGTAGTTTTTCTATTTGGGAATAGACTTGTTCGCGCATCAAGAAGATGTAGGTAACATTCAGTATTTCATAGACGTATTAATAGTTCACATTCTTATATATGCATCATCTCTGCATATCTAATTGGTCACCATAGGATTTACAGATATATGGAGATAACGAACAGTATTCAAAATCAAAAGTCCATAAACCAATATACAATAGGAGCAAACACGGACCTCCAAACCATCAGAAGTGGGATCAGGTGCCATGAAGGAGTAAGCATCTCCCGCCGACCCGCCGTGTGCTCCTTGTCATGATCGGGAAATAACGGAAAGTCGTCGTCAATTCAGTGTGTAAATAATGGACAAACAACTCATAAAAAACGTCATTCAACATTTGACTCAGTAATAAATTGTATTTGCTGAGGTCATTCATTGTATTGACAATAGAACTTATAAAATGATTATCTTAAACGAAACTGCTGATATTCTTGTTTCATCAACTTGTTTGTCATTAATTAGAAATTGAGCACATGTAGAGCATGCTCTTGTGTATCGAATCAACTGAGAGGTATAAACTCCGTATGCAGGTGATGAAGGTGTATTGCTGCATAAGGGAAGTTTACAAATGACGTTTATCGTAGAGCTTAGTTGTCATATTGCCATTAACGTTTTTCCAAGTAAAATATTCAAATATAAAAGATATGTAAGACTCTGTGGTATTATATTATCTACAATTACCATTGAAGAAATCTGAAAGAACAATCCTGACAAAACTAAGAATTAGTGCTCATACACTACATATTGAAATGGGGAGATACTCAAAGCCACCTATTCCTAGAGAAACTAGAGGTACTGTGAGCGATGAGCTCACTAAATGATACCCCCCGCCTCCCATATGGTTATAACTGGTGAAAAAGTCCATGTTTTCCTGTGGCCGGGAAACCCAAAATATGTGTCGGATCAAAAAGTAAAATAGGAGGTGCACAATGGCAATATGTAATAAAGATTCTGTGAAAGTTTCATCAATTTTCATTCAGTGGTATGAGAGGAGTTGCGGATAAGAGATGGGTACCCCAAAGCGTAACAGACGGACGGACGGACGGACGGACGTACAGACGGACGGACGGAATTAACGATTACTATATACCCTCCCGCTTTTCAAGCGGGGGGTATAAAAAGTGTATGTCATTTTTGTAAATTTTTATTCAAATGAAAACCACTTTGTACTTTATTGTCCTAGTTATGATCAATGTAGATTACAATATTACAATATATTTAATGCTCAATGTTACATGAAGGAAAACCCTATTATTGACATTATTAACCCTACAAGTATTAAAACTCCTAGGAGAGTATGTAACTTTTTGAAAAAGTGCTTTGATATTAGGGAGGAAAACCTTCAACAAACCCGATATGCTTTCTTTGGTATTTTTCATTTTATGTATGTTAATTGTTGCATTCATGACTATATGCCAATGTATGATGGTGTTGTCAATAAACAAACTGAATTATTTTATCTCAGTCTTACCAGGATATATATCGTATCGATATTAGAGTGGAAATCACAATTGTTAATTGACAATACATTGTCGATGAATCTAAATGTTGAGTTGAAGGCCACCGCAAGTGTTTTCTTCTTTTCAACAAGATTGTAAACAATCTTTGCACCAACTATGAGCATAAACTAACCATTTGCTTCTCTCCTTTTTTACTTCTGCCTGACACAGAAGGAGGGCATCTTAGCAGAAAAAAAAAGAACTTTCCTGTTAGCAATAGTTCAAGGTATGATAATTCAGCTTCTTCTGCAAATTCTTTATTTCGTTAACAGTTTCTTTCTGGAACGAAGATTTTATTTAATACTACTTTAATCATTTTTTTTCCTCTTATTTAAGGAGGCTGGGGGTCAACAAATTAACCATAAATTAACCACCAGATTTAACTTATTTTTTAGATAAGGTATCTTAAAGCTGACATGAATTCTTAAAAACGCAACATTTTCATCTATGTACGACTTGTTTCATACCAACTATAGCCGTATTCCGCCATATTTCTTTCAGATACCTAGTCTCATTGTAACGATATATACCCCAAAGCGCTCGTTACAGTTGAATGATTTTTTGGTTTTGGTATCGACTTGTGCACATCTCCGATGGTAAAGCATATGAGAGCACATGAGGAGACCAAGACATTTCAAAACCACAATAAACGACATAATAATCATATTTCTGAATAATTATTGATTTGAATCAAAAGATAAAAATGCAAGTTTGGTGAGAAATTTAGATGCACGTCACGCGTAAGTATTTTTACAGTGCGCCAAATTATGCAGAATAAACTTGAAATAAAATGCAAACACATTTTGAAATTATATCATTTGAATGGAACAAAATAACCAACGACTTTGATTTGCAGCCCCTATGCAATTGGTGCATATCGAGAAAACGCTTCGAACGCTGTAAACGTACCCATACCTGGTAATAAGGTTACTACATCCGTTCGAAGATGTGCACAAGTCAAGTGATATACACCCTGAATTCCATTTATTGAAATATGCATCACAAAAAAGAAATAAACTCCGTAAAAGCTCAAAAGTAAACACACTGTCATTACTCCGTACAGACAAGCAGGCCGATACACTTAGTCCGTGCTGATCAGATTTTGGTCAGGGAAAATATCACAAGTGGAAAGAGAAGTTATTTGGTATTTGCGCGGCTGAAGGGGGGGGGGGTATTATAACTGCTGTTCATAAGCTATACCTGGTAATTGTGAATTATCTATCTAAATGTAGTTATAAAATACATTATATACAAAGTCTTGTATATAGTCTGCAGTTGGTTTGCGTTGCAAAATTCATTTGTCAATTATAACTGATTATTTTAGTACTAATCTCAAATCTAAACCAAGTAATTTGATGTATGGTAATTATTTACTTCAAATCTTAAAAGCAATCAACCAGAATACATTTTTTTTATGTGTACATAGATCTATACGTTCTTTAACACACAAACACAATGCCATCCCCTGTTCAGATTGACATCTAGGCATTTGATTTTTAGGCGGGGGGGGGGGGGGCGTGCAAGAAAAAATTACATGGCCGTTATATAAATATTCGTGGAAGACAGACGAATTCAATTTTGAATTTTTTTTTAAATGTGTCACTCCGACCACAAAGTGCATTTTGAGGAATGTATAAATGTTTTATAATTATGTTGTTATAGACAGTCTATCTATGTTGTTATAGAGATTTCAGTATCCCTGCCTGATAGTCTCGCTATTTTTTTTAATAAAAAAATAATTTCTGTAGGAGTATTTGGGAGATAATTTTAAAAGCTAGGGTAGGGAGTCTTGACACTGGTTGAATACGGATAATTTTTATTTACTCTTTTGTATATTGAACTCTCTCTCTTTCTTTCTCTCCCTCCTCTCTCTCACTCTGTAACCGTCCCTTAGGGCAATAATAGGTATAAGATCCTACGCACTTTCTGCTGTACCATTTATTAAGCCTTAGGACAGATCAAGGATTTTTTTTTCAGGCGGGATGTCGAAACTTCATAAATTGAATAATAATTTAAATTTGGAGAAGTTAAGAAGTTAACCCAAACGACCAAATTGAAAGAGAAACTAGAGGTATTGTGAGCAATGAGCTCACTAAATGATACCCCTGCCTCCCATATGGTTATAAAGGCAAATTCCATATTTTGCTTTTGTCGCTAAAGCCAAAATACATGTCGGATCAAAAAGTAAAATAGGAGGTACACAATGGTAATATGTAATAAACCTAAGATTCTGTGAAAGTTTTAGTAAATTTCAGTAAGTGGTATAAGAGGATTTGCGGATAAGAGACGGGTACCCCAAAGCGTAACGGGGGATATAATAAACGTGAAATCACAGAGAGTCACAGGAATGGGTACATTGGGAACTTTCTCAAATACCTTCTCAAACGCATTGGCGTCGGAAGGAAATTGAAAGTGGGGTGGGGGAGGGGGGGGGCTAAGTACAAAGAGTATATTTTTTTATACATTAAAAAAGTCTGAGAAGCTTTAAAAAAGGGGAAATGTCCTTTTCCAAAACACGAATATCATATTTCGTGTGGGGGAAAGGGGGGGGAGGTAGGTTCGAACTTCAGTAACAAAATTTTTATCCAAACACCAATACTTTCCTCTTTTTTAACCGATACTGCCACTTGTCTGTGGAAAGTGGGGGGGGGGGGGGGGGGAGGCTAAACCTACGCAGCAATGTTCAATGTCTATACTAAGTATATATTTGTAAAAAAAAAAAATACTCCAGTTCCGACACCTATGCTCAAACGTACGAGTCGAACCTGAACCTGGACAACAGACAAGAGAATTTTTAAAAAGCTAATTGTAGGTAGAATGTGGAATTCTCACGGGGGGGGGGGGGTTGCTCTCTCTTTCTATCTGCTTTATCTAGTAATCATTAATTAAGTATGTCTAGAAATTTAATTCACATTACATTCTGGTCAGCGCAACTTCTTACAAACCACTGAACAGAGTTTTGTCGTACTTTCGAGATATTTATAGGAGTCAATGTGTGTCTAGATTTGCACATCACCAGGAAATTCCGAATTCTTTATTTTTTTCGGGAGTTTCCGCACTTTTACATTTAGATTTTGGCCATATCTTGAATATAAAGATGAGCAGTTTGTCAGCGCAATTCCTCTTAAACCGCTGCACACAATTTCGTCAAACTTTGCAGATATTTAGGATACAATGTGCATAGATGTGCATATAACAAGAAAATTACGATTCCTTTATTTTTTCTGGGAATTTCAGCACTTCGACTTTTGGGGGAGCGTGGGGTATGTTTTCATTCATTTTGCATAAAATCATAAATAACTTTAAATCAAATTATATTAGGTCTAATAAAGCCAATACGCAGTATTTATTTGATAATAATTAATCATAAAGAAATCAATCTGTTTCAGACGTTTTCTTAAATTATTTTTTATGAGAGTGTTAATATGAATGTTTTATTACACCCCCCCCCCCTCCTAGCACAGGAAAATATCTTCGAAAGGTGAATGATTCGTAATAATGCATGCTTTATTATAAATTTGATTAAGTTAAACCATGTAATCATAAATTCTATTTGCAACATTTACAGACAAGAGTAATGTTTAGTTTTGAAAAAATCACTTGCATTTCTTTCAATCAACCCCACTGAGCTTTCAACCTTTGATATTTTCCCTGAGCAAATAAAATGATCGGCATGGGCCACGTGTGTGCAAGCATCTTTTACTGTTGAGTTAGCAATGGATTACTGAGATGCATTTTTTAATAAAAGTGAAATAGGATAATTCTTTCGACATGTGCACATCCCTGTAACGATAGCAGTATATTCAGGTAAATGTTTTATCACTGCGTTTGACGCGTTTTCTCGACCTGCATGGATTTTTGCTGTACATGAATGTATCCCGTGTTGTGTATTTTCTATATATTGCAGCAAATGCATTCAAAAATAATTTAATTCTCGGTATAGTTCTATTATTTGGTTGAATTCTTACTTTTCAAACATGTATTTGGTCAGTTTATTCAGTTTATTCCGTGTATGGACTTCTAAAACCTATGCTATCGGAGATGTGTACATGTCGACAGCCAGGCTTGAAAATCACTCAAGTGAAACAATTCTACAAGGCTATATATAGCAGGTACAGGTGGCCAAAAATCTTCGATTAAATATGGCGGAGTTGAAGAAATATGGCGGACAAAGGCGTACAGGAATGTAGTAAGTCGTACAAAGATGAAAAATGATGCCTTTTTAAGAGTTCATGTCAGCTTTAAGCTGTCAACCATCATTTGGCAAAGAAAAAATTCATACATTTTAGTTTTAAAATTTGATCATTTTTGTATATCTTTTTATGGAGCTCTTCTTTTAAAGGAGATCAAAATAGTCTGAAAATGGCTGCCACACCCCAGCCTCGTTAAATAAGACAAAGGACATTTCAGCATATTTCAAATATCTTTTTAAAAAATGCATATGTAATATTCTCAAGACTATTGTTTGTTTTTTTTGTACCATTTCTATTGATGCTTAAATCTGAAAATAACTTCTTGCAGTGAAAAATTCGTGTTGTTCAAAATTCAAAATTGTTCTCTAGAGTGTGATCGGACTTCCATTCTTCAAATTTTTCAAGAGGCAAAGTTTTCAATATCAAAAACTACTTGAACTAAGTCAGGGTTATTTTTAAAATGCTGTAAATATACTTTCAACATCAGTTTTAGAAACATAATAAATTCCTAAATCATATTTTTTTGTTTATTTTTTTTTTAACTCCACCTCACTAAAATGTCATAATCAACAAATTGTATTATTCATTTTACTCAAACCAATATGGAATCATGAATATGAATCAAACTCTGGCAGGTGTGGGTCATTGTGTTAAAAGAATGATAAATAAACCCTAAATACTAAATATTAAGAATAATCCATCTAATAAATACAATTTCAATTTTCTTAAATAAACAATCTATTTGATTAAAATGAACTTAAATCTATTTATACGCTGTACAAATTAACCTACATATAATCTTAAAATGAAAATCAAAATATTCTCAAAAATTTTCTTTAACAAGCAATAACATGTAGAAATCTGTCCATTAACCATAATTCTTTTACACAAATTTGTTTTGAAATTCCTATTCAATAAAAAAATATAGGCATATACATTGTATTTACTAAAAAAATTTGTACTACAGATCAAGGCATATCAAAGATGAATAAAGTGCCGCACCACAGCATGATACGCCCGTCAAAAAAATACAATTTTCTTGAACAGTTTAGCGTGCAAGAAAATCATGTCAACCTCGATTCTAAGATTTCCATGATTTTTCCATTCCTTCAAATATTTATCCATTCCCTGTGATGTAGGCATTAATTATAATAAATATTACATCATTCTATACTGGTTGTGTAAGACCTTGTCAAATGCCCATCATATTAAACAATATCAAATTAGTCTTAACACCTTAATCTATACCAAATTAATTTTGAAAAGAAAAGGCTGGCCATCAAATGACATATGCTATAAACTGACCAGCACTTCTTCTGTCGAATCCCCAAAGGATACAGATAAGACTGCTTGATCAGATGGCCTTCCTACATTGAACTCATTAATTAATCTTTAACTGGATGCTTGTCTACTCATTACTACCAAGAGATGAATGGGTCTGCACTATATACCATAATTTTTTTTTTTAAACATATAAAATATTGATTTTTTTTTTTGTGGTTGAGATTTAATGTCCGACAGGTTTTAATATTTAATTCATTAAACATGCTGATTCCACCCCACCCTATATTTAAAAATTAGTTTTTAAAATAATAATATTATATAATATCAGATTAGTCTATTATGCAATATCAAATTAGTTTTAATTACTTTTCATCAAATTCATTTTAAAACTTAGCCAACAAGAGCTATTTTTAATCCAACAGGCTTACCCATCTGTCCAATACCCAAGGTATATAGATAACACCAATGTTCTATCAGTTAGATCCTCACACTCAAAACTCATTAATTTCTCTCTAATTTGACATGCAAACTTCTGTTATCAAAATTCTTCTTGGCCAGTGCTTGATAATTACACTCAAGGGAGAGGTAGGATTTCTCTAACATACATTATATTTGTTATAGATTGCTGTCAAGTATATGCTTAAAAAAATAAGTCTTTTCTTGATTTAACACTTTTTTAATAAGGACAGTGCAATACTCTTACATTATTTGGGATGCTTAAATGAATAGTAAAAAGACACATTTTTTTTTTAATTTCACTTAAATTAAAGGTCACAGTGAACTTGATATAGGTCGCGACACAACTTCTACCTAAGATGCATAAACTGGCCAAGTTTGATGATTGTAAGTCTTATAGTTTTCTAGTTATGGGCCAGAAAGGATTTTTCCATATTTGGCTATAACTTTTATTAAAAGGTCAGAGCGACCTACTTTTTGTGCGCGACACACCCTCTACCCAAGATGCATCAGATGACAAAGTTTGATAATCCTAGTCCTAATAGTATTAAAGTTATGAGCCGGAAACGAAAAAGCTAACAGACAGACGGACGGACACGAAGCCTATAACATAATATGTTCCGTCTTAAGACGGGCGTATAAAAAGAGAAGAGTCTCTGTCCATCTCACTTAATTTTTTAACACAAATTTATCTTGAAATTTTTTAACTTATATCACTCTGTTAAACTGCTGTAAGTCTGCTTAAATTAAGTACATGGGAGAAAATGGAAGAAAAAATCTTTCAAAAAACATAAAAGAAAACAAAAATCCAAGATTTGCACATAGATGAACAAAAAATATCTCATCAAACCAAAAAAAAAGTCCTAAAATAAACTTCAAAATCTTCAGATAGACAGGGCAATATGTCTTATTGTGTTGACAAGTCAGCATCTTCCGATATAGAGTGCAATATGTCTTATTGTGTTGAAAAATCAAAATAATCGATCACTTTCGAGCCACTTGTCTTTTCCTTGGAGTTATTGGACCTCTGTACTGTCTCAATAGGTTTATCTTTCAGCACCTCAAAACTCTGTTTGGCAGCTAGGGCAGATTCTCTGACAAAAAAAAGCACAACTTCTATAAAATTTTAAGACAAGCTTACTTTAATAGTGTTTCATTTTTCATATTGAATAAGGATAATTCATCTCCACTGTACATTCGAATTCAAAACTCTCAATTTATATGACAATTAAGGTTCCTCAGAAGCTAAAAATGATGTTAAAACCATAATAAGTGTTCACATTTTTAATAAAAATATTTAATCACAAACATTAAATATAATACCTGATTTCTGTTTCGTTGTGTCTGTGGGGTATAGGAGTTGGGGCCTTGGGATGCATTTCTCTTTGTACATACGCAGTCAAAGTCACAGTGGGTAACCAACACTTGTCTCTGAAATATCATTCATGTTAAATATTGTTAAAATTATTCAATTGCCCCCCCCCCCCCCCAAAATAAAAACCTTCTCAGACTTTATTTTTAGCTTTTATCATAATTACAAAATCAATATAAGTCAAGACAAGAAAAAGTTGTGTCTAAGA
>NW_026922989.1:0-20930 GCF_032062105.1 Saccostrea cuccullata
AGGGCCAACCCTTCAACTCCTTAATGGGGACGTTAAGTAAAAAATGAAAGGTTGCATATTGTACATAACTGATTTTGAACATCTTTTTTAAATATTACTTATCAAAATATTTCTCACTGTCGAGATATGAAACGTCAAAAATTTAGCATTCTGGCCCCTCTTGGCCCCTAATTATGTACCATACGACATGAAAATGATAATATATAGTTGAAAATGGATTAGATAAACATTTTTGCTTCAATAATGTATTACAAAATATTAACAGATAAAGAGTTATCGATTGAAGACTTTTGGCCCCTCTTGGCCCCTAATTTGAGTGCCCAAGCCCTTTTTATTGATTTCACCTGAAAGCTTTTAGGATTTTGAACACTTTTTGTTCAACAAGTATTCAGATATTTTTTTTCGTTTTCGAGCTATTTGCAAAAGAATTATTTAGGGGCCAACCCTTCAACTCCCTAATGGGGACGTTTAGCAGTAAAAAAGTTGCATATTGTTTTGAACATTATTTTGAACATCTTTTGTTCAATATTACTTATCAAAATAATTTCCACTTTTGAGATATAAAGCGTCAAAGATTTAGCATTCTGGCCCCTTGTGGCCCCTAATTATGTACCACACGACATCAAAATCATAATATATAGTTTTAGAAGACTGAGATATACACTTTTGCTTCAGGAATGTATTACAAAATTTTAAATGATAAAGAGTTATCGATTGAAGACTTTGGGCCCCTCTCGGCCCTTAATTTGAGTTTTCAGCCCCTTTTCCTAAAACTCATCTTAAAGTTTCCTCAAGATTTTGAACATTTTTTGTTCAACAACAATTCAGAGATTCTCTTTCGTTTTGGAGTTATTTGCAAAAGAAAGATTTAGGGGCTAACACATTAACTCCTTAATGGGGACGTTGAGCGAAAAATGAAAGGTGGCATATTGTTCAGAACATGACTTTGAACATCTTTTGTTCAATATTTCTTATCAAAATATTTCTCACTTTTGAGATATAAAGTGTCAAAGATTTAGCACTCTGGCCCCTTGTGGTCCTTTATTATATATCATACGACATAAAATAATTATATAGAGTTGTAGATTATTGAAATAAACAATTTTGCTCCAGAAATGTATAACAAAGTATTGACCGTTACAGAGTGATCGAATAAAGACTTTTGGCCCCTCTCGGCCCCTAATGTGATGAGTCAGCACATTTTTCTTGATATCATGTTAAAGGTCTTGTCATTTTGCACAAATATTGCTCAATATATTTTAACAAAATAATTATACTTTAAAAGATATTATGCAAAATGTCTCAAAAAATCAATCATGTTTCGTGTCGTAGATTTTGACCCCTACCGAACTCAGTGAGTTTCACTTTCATATCTTTAGCTGTTCTCAAGAAATCTGCTGGACAAAATGCCTTTTAAAAAAAATGAAAATCCCAAAAAATCGCAAACGGAAGTGAATTTTTAAAGAAAAGGAAAAACAATTCTGGAGATATTCTCATGATGCATCTTCCCTGAGAAAATCTTTAAAATCTGCCCACTCATAGCTGAGATATAGCTGTACATGTGCTATGAAAATAGAATAATAATAATAACTAGATGAGATCTCGTTGCGAGCAACGAGTAGGTCTTCCGTTGAATTTCTCGATAAGATGAGATTATTACTTAACATATGATCAAAACTTTATAATGTATTGTTGCAAATCATTAAGATGAATATCTTTGCTTCTCATAATGGATACTCATTAAAAAACATTGATCATGAAAGAGTTGAAGATGAAATACTTTTGACCCCTCTAAGTCCCTAATTTAAGGAGTCAGCCCTTTTTTCTTGATATCAAATGAAAGGTCTTGTGATTTTGAAGATTTTTTGTTCAACACTTATTCAGAGATTTCTATTCGTTGTGGGGATATGCTAAATAAAAATATTTAAGGGTCACCCCTACAAGGCCTCAATGGGGCCGTTTTACAAAAATTCAAATTATGCATATTGCTTAGAACATTATTTTTGCCATCTTTTGTTCAATATTGCTTATCAAAATATTCCCCCTCTTCGAGATATAAAGCATCAAAGATTTGGCATTCTGGCCCCTTCCGACCCCTTATTACGTAACATATGATCAAAATTGTATCATATATTGTTGCAAATCTTTAAGATAAATACTTTTGCTTCAGTAATGTATAACAGAATATTGATCATTAAAGAGTTAAAGATGAAAGACTTCTGGCCCCTCTGAGCCCCTAATTTGAGGGGTCAGGCCCATTTTCTTGATATGAAACGAAAGGTCTTGTGATTTCAAAGACTTTTTGTTCTACAACTATTCAGAGATTTCTTTTCGTTTAGGAGATGTGCTTTAAATAAATATTTAGGGGCCACCCCGACAAGTCCTTAATGGGGCCATTTTACAAAAATTCAAAGTATGCATATTGTTTAGATCATTATTCTGACCATCTTTTGTTCAATATTGCTTATCAAAATTTCCCCCTTTTCGAGATATGAAGCGTCAAAGATTTAGCATTCTGGCCCCTTGTGACCCCTTATTACGTAATATTTGACCAAAATAGTATAATATATTGTTGCAAATCGTTAAAATGAACAACTTTGCTTCTGTAATGTATCACAAAATATTGATCATTTAAGAGTTAAAGATGAAAACGTCGGGCCCCTTTTCTAGCCCCTAATTTTGAGGGGTCAGCCCCTTTTTCTTGATATCAAACGAAAGTTCTTGTGATTTCAAAGATTTTTTGTTCTACAACTATTCAGAGATTTCTTTTCGTTAAGAAGATATGCTTAATATAAATATTTAGGGGCCACCCGGACAAGTCCTTAATGGGGCCATTATACAAAAATTCAAAGTATGCATATTATTTAGATCATTATTCTGACCATCTTTTGTTCAATATTGCTTATTACAATACTCCCCCTTTTGAGATATAATGCATCAAAGATTTAGCATTCTGGCCCCTTGTGACCCCTAATTACGTAACATATGATCAAAATTGTATCATATATTGTTGCAAATTGTTAATATGAACAACTTTGCTTCTGTAATGTATTACAAAATATTGATCATTAAAGAGTTAAAGATGAAAAACTTCTGGCCCCTCTGAGCCGCTAATTTGATGAGTCAGCCCCAATTCCATCATATCATGTAAAAGTTCTTGTAATTCTGCACAACTTTTATTCAATATGTCTTAACAAATTATAAAGAGATAAGAAGATATGAAACAAAAGGTATCAAATTTTGTGAGATGTTTCTGAGATATTTTTCGGGCCCTACCGAGCTTTGGCGCCTTTTGCGCTAAAAGATTTGGACCCCACCGCAACTTACAATTCTTCCTTTACTTTCACTGAAAACCTCAAGTCAATATCTTAAGTCGTTTCGGAGGAGTTTCCCGGACAAGCCTACCCTCTAAAAATCAGAAAATTCATAATATCTCGAGATAGAAAGTGACGTCATCGCCGAAAAAAATTTCCAATAAGGTTCAGACCAATACCTATCAGATCTGAAAGTTTGATGAAAATCGGATGAGCCACTACCGAGAACTCGCGTGCACAAAATCGGTAAGAATAATAATAATAACTAGAGCCGAGCTCGTTGCAAAGCAACGAGTAGGTCTTCCGTCCTGTTTGACCGGAAGTAACTTTCATTTAAAAAAAAAAGAGTGATGAAGTCACAAAATGGTTTAATCCTTCAAATCTACGTTAATTATTGCAAAATTAAGCCATTTTCGGCAACTTCCGGTTTGACCGGAAGTGACGACGGCGGACGGGAAATTAAGATTTAAGCTTCCAGTGACATATAATATCCAAAAACCTGTCAAGAACAGCAAAAATATGCAATTTATGACTACTTCCGGTTTGACCGGAAGTGACGTCGCCGGACGTTTTTTGACGACGCCATAAGATAAAGCTTGATATTTTGAACAACTTTGCTTCTTCGACGTATTACAAATTCTCAATACTTATTGAGATATAAAGGAAATACTTTCGGCCCCTCTAGGCCCTTCATTTTAGGGGCCAGCCCTTTTTTCGAGATATCATTTGAAAGATCGTGTAATTCTACACTTCTTTTGTTCTACATGTCTTAACAAAATATTTGTAGGTAAAAAGTTATCTTTGAAAAGGTGTCAAAATTTTTGAAATTCTTCATAGGACTATTTTTGCGCTTTAGCGAGCGTCGGCGCTTCGTATTTCCGGAAGTTGTAATATACTCAATTCACTTCTCCAAAGGTTGCTCTATCATCACTGAAAATTTCATACTTCTATCTTCAACGGTTTTTAAGAACATTGCCGGACAAAGTGACCCTCTAAAAATGACAAAATCGCCAAAATATCCAAACCGGAAGTGACGTCATCAAAATAAAAAAAATTTATCGCTAGATTTTTTGATGTTCTATCAGACCTGGAAGTTTCATGAAATCATCCAGCCGTTTCCGAGAACTCGCGTGCACAAAATCGGTAAGAAAAAAAATAATAATAAGAAAAATAGTGGAAAAGAAACCTAAGAAAAACAAAGGTCTTCCGCTGAAGACGGAAGACCTTTAAAAACTAGATGTGAAACTCGTTTCGAGCAACAAGAGGTCTTCCGTCCCTTTCCGGAAAGAAAACTTAAAATCGAGTTGAAAAAGTAAAAAAGATTTGCCCACAAGAGGATTGAACACATTAGTCGCCAACATGAAATTCCAACACACTAAATATTACGCTATCGGGACCTCTACTCTAAATCTACTTGTATATATCAACAAAACAGTGCTTCTCTCTTAAAAAGAAAGGCGGGTCACTATTCAAAATATAGCGCCAAACGCCACGAGTTAAAAAATGTTCTTATAGCGTAACATTCGAGGTTTAGAAAGTATATTTAACACATTTTACAAATTCCATATTTTTTTTATATATGCATGTAACACTAAAGCGGTGAAACGGTTATGAATTTTAAACTTCTTTCAATTTCCTGTTAATCCCCAAAGGAATATCCTGATTAGTTAATCAAAATAGGCTGAAACCTTTCGCCGAAAAATTTGGGTTGCCCTACGACGGTCAAGGAATCAGATATCATTTATGCTCAAGAACTTGAATCAGGTCTTTGAGACAAGAATGCTTGAATAAACTCCATGAAGCGATCTTTTAAAAAAATCGTTTTCTTATTTTTGTCTTATTCATTAGTTTAATATGACACAAGTGTGCATAAGAAAACAGTGGTTAAGATTTATACTTACAATATTCATTGATATTCTTTTTTGAGACAGTATAACTTATAAGTACATTTAGATTGTTTTTCCGTGGTGCACAAAAGATATTAGGTATCGAATTTCATCTGCACATTTAGTCTTTTCTTTTTTTTTTTTTGAAAACCAGCCAAAACCAATTATAGAACCTTAGCTTGACACAGAACTGCAACGTAACTACGACGTGACAATCCAAGTATTCCTTTACATTTCATTTATCCTTTTTTTTACTTTCATTCAAGCTAACGCTCGCTGCCTCTGAAAACCCCTATTGCGAAATGTCGACGTTGACTGAGACAGCCGCCATTTGGACCCGCTTCAGATTTTTGAATGCTAATATCTAGAGTTTAGATTTATCAACATTCAAACAAATTATATAGTAAGCATTATAGGGAGGGTTTCTATTATTATACCAAAAATAAATGAAAAATATTGAAAAGCAAAAAAGTTAGAAAATACAATTTTTTAGATTCACATGCCGTAACGACCGGAAGAACTGACGACGCACAAAAAGGTGATTCTGCAAACCACAAAGTCACGAACTATCGTCTCCAATAAGTCTCCAGGTCATATCTTTAGCCATTTACTATAAAAAGGGGCGACAAAATTGCATTTTAAAATCAGGAAATTGTCCATAACTTGGCACCAGAACCGAATTTCCAAATTTCCCTAAAAAATTTTCAAATTCATCTTATTTTGGAAAAAAAATAAGAATAATAACTAGATGAAACTCGTTGCGAGCAACGAGAGGTCTTCCGTCCGATTCCGGAAAGAGATCGTGATGAAAATGTAAAAAAAAAAGATATGCACACAAAGGGATTGAACCCAAGTTGCCAGCACAAAATTCCAACGCACTAAATATTACCCTATCGGGACATCTACACTAAATCTACTTGTACATATTTACGAAGCAGTGCCTCTCTCTTAAAATTATGAAAGGTGGGTCACTATTCAGTTTTTAGCGCCAAACGCCAGCAGTTAATCTTCGCGCCTTTTCTCTGGAATGTTCTATTAAATAGGTGTGATAGCTTCAATGAAATTTAAAAAAAAAACCTTCTTATAGCCTAAGATTCTAGGTTTAGAAAGTATATTTAACACGTTTTACAAATTCCATATTGTATGTATGCATGTAACACTAAAGCGGTGAAACTGTTATGAATTTTCAACTTTTTTCCATTTCCTATTTATCCCCAAAGTGAACTATCCCGATTAGTTAATCGAAAGAGGTCGAAATGTTTCGCCGGAAAACATGGCTCACCCTACGACGGTCAAGGAATCAGATATCATTTATGCTCAATAACTTGAATCAGGTCTTTGAGAGACAAGAATCTTAAATAACCTCCATGAAGCGATCTTTTAAAAAAATGGTTCTTGATTTCTGTCTTATTTATTAGTTTAATATGACACAAGTGTGCATAGGAAAACAGTGGTTAAGATTTATACTTACAATATTAATTGATATTCTTTTTTGAGAAAGTATTACTTAAAAGTATGATTTAAGATCTGTTTTCCGTGGTGCACAAAAGATATTATGTATCGAATTTCATTTCCACATTTAGTCTTTTCTTTTTTCTTCTACTTTGAAAACCAGCCAAAACCAAAATCGAGCTGAAAATGGATTAACATATTTTGGACACATTGGAATTGAAACGGGTCACGAGCGTGAATCTAATACGCTTATCTATTACGCTATTGAACAACTACTCTTACTTCACTTGTATGTACATATAATTCTGCAACAGTTAATCTGTCTTAGAATTATGAAAGAAGGGTCACTATTCATAATTTCGCGCCAAACGCAACGAGTAAATCTTAGCGAATTTCTCTTGGAATGTTCATTTAAATAGGTGAGATAGCTTTAATCAAATAACAAAAGAGCGTTCTTATCGCCTAGCCTAAATTTTGAGGTGTGGAAAGTATAACACACACATGAAACATATCGTATATAGGCAAATAACACTAAAGCAGCGAAACAGCTATTAATTGGTAATTTTTCAATTTTCAATCACGAAAGTTAACTATGCCGATTACTTACACTTTCATGAAAAAGGTGGTATGTTTCACCAAAAAAAAAAAGGCCTCGATCGCCCTACGGGGGTCAAGAAATAAGATTCTATTATCTTCAATAACTTGCATTGAGAAAATAAAATGTTTATATAGGTCAATTAAACGGTCTTTGAAAAATTGTTATCTTTAAAAATAAAATATTTTCTTATTGTAACAGTTGTCCTTTCTATTGATTTAATATGACACAAGTGTGCATGGGAAAACAGTGGTCACGTTTTTTACCTACTACATTCTTGAAAAACTCAAGTCAATATCTTCATTCGTTTTTTAGTGATTGCCCGGAAAGCTGACCCTTTTAAAATCAGTAAATCGTCCATATCTCACGACCGGAAGTGACGACGTACTTATAAAAAATTTCCAATAAGGTTCAGACCAATATCTATCAGATCTGAAAGTTTCGTGAAAATCGACCAAGCCGTTTCCGAGAACTCGCTTGCACAAAAATCGGTAAGAAAAAAAAAAATAATAATAATAATAATAGGGAAAAAGAAACGAACGAAAACAATAAGGTCTTCCGTTGGAAACGGAAACCTTATTAAAAACAGTAGAATCCTATAAGGTCGTCCGTGAAGACGGAAGACCTTATAATAATAATAATAAGAAACAGTAGAATAACTATAAGGTCTTCCGTGAAGACGGAAGACCTTAACTAGTTGCATTCTTGTTGTTAGAATGCTATGCTTTGTCATCCCATGAAATAGATTCCAGAATGCATTTTTTTTCCGTTTACGTTCATTTATAGCAGCCTCTCAACATACCTCATGATAATTATAGGTATTACTCAAAATATCTCAAAAATAGCTTTTAAAAAATCGGCAAAATATTCCATACTTGTTAATAAAAGAGATAAAAGTCATTTGCAACTGAAAAAAGACATAAACATAGAAAAAAATTGAAACGCCTCCTGCGGGATTCGAACCCCCGACAGTGGGACAAAGTTTAGATCGGTCATATGTTTTCAATACATGCACGCATCAAGATACTGGACATATATTTAGAATTCTCATAAAACACTCTATAAACCCTGTAAATCCTAAAAAAAAATATTGAAAAACAAAAAAGTTGAGAAATGGGACTTTTTGAATTCACTTCCGTTTGCGATAGGAAGTGCCGACGACGAAAAATAAAGGTGCTTCCCTATAACGGAGTTCGGTGTTCTATCACCTCAGGGAGTTTCACTTTCATATCTTTAGCCGCTCTCAGAAAACTTCTGGACAAAATGCCATTCAAAAAATACAAAAATCCCCAAATATCGCGAACGAAAGGGAATTTTGAAAAATGAAAAACTCCTCTGGAGATATTTACATAATGCATTATCCTTGTAAAAATCTTTGAAATCCATCCACGCATAGCTGAGATATCGGCTGTACTATGAAGATCGATTATATGCTGTTTAACGTCCCTCTCCAGAATATTTCACTGATGTGAAGACGTCACCATTGCCGGTGAAGGGCTGCAAATCTAGGCCTATGCTCGGAACTTACGGCCTTTGAGCAGGGAGGGATCTTTATCGTGCCACACCTGCTGTGACACGGGGCCTCGGTTTATCCATTCTCATCCGAAGGACTGCCCCATTTAGTCGCCTTTTATGACAAACAAGGGGTACTGAGGACCAATTCTAACCCGGGGATCCCCACTACGAAGAAAGAATAATAATAATAACTAGAAACGATCTCGTTGCGAGCAACGAGAGGTCTTCCGTCCGATTCAGGAAAAAAACCTAAAATCGAGCTGAAAAAGTGATAAAAAAATTTGGTCACAAAGAGGATTGAACCCAGGACGCCAGCGTGAAAATCCAACTTTTTC
This sequence comes from Saccostrea cuccullata, assembly GCF_032062105.1. Lineage (NCBI taxonomy): Eukaryota > Metazoa > Mollusca > Bivalvia > Ostreida > Ostreidae > Saccostrea > Saccostrea cuccullata. The sequence continues at coordinate 9,098 of NW_026922989.1, forward strand.
ATCTTTATTTCCAACGCGCTTAAAGTACGCTATTGAGTCAACTGCTCTAAATGTACTTGTATATGTACCTCTTCAACAATACACCTGTCTAAGAATTACGAAAGGCGCGTCACTATTTATATTTTCGCGCCAAACGCCACAAGTAAATCTTCGCGCCTTTCCTTTGGAATTTTCCATTAAATAGGTGTGATAGCTTCAAAAAAATTAGAAAAAGGAACGTTCTTTAAGGCTTAATTCTGAGGTTTAGAAAATATATTTAACAGACTGTACATATTCTTTATCTTATATATGTATATAGGTAAGTAACGCAAAAGAAGTGAAATGGTAATCACTTTTAACTTTTTTTTAATTTCCCGTTTATCCCCAAAGTGAACTAACCCGATTCGTTACACCTTCATAAAAAGGTAGAAATGGTTCGCTGAAAGACATGTCTGGCCCTTCGACGGTCAAGGAATCAGATATCATTTATGTTCAATGTTCAATGTTCAACATTAAATATCTTTGAGAAAAGAATCTTAATATAAATTCCATTAAAAGATCTTTTAAAATATGATTTTCTTATTTTTGTCTCTTCTGTTTGTTTAATATGACACAAGTGTGCATGGGAAAAACATGGTTACGTTTTATACTTACTATATACATCGATATTGTTTCTTGAAAAATATTTCTTACAACCATGATTTAAGATCTGTTTTTCCGTCGTGCAAAAACAAATGATAGTAGGTATCTCTCTTTTGCACATTTAGTCTTTTCTGTTTCTACTTTGAGAACGAGCCAAAACCAATAATAGAAAACGTTTGAAAAGACCCTAATAAATTTTTAGTTTTACACAGAATTGTAACGTTATTACTACGTGACAATAAAAGAAGTCTTTTACAATTCATTTATATGAATTTTCTTTTTCCCCATGCGATTTCATATTAAGGCTGTTGATATAATCTTGTTCTGCATTCCATTTACTGCTCACTCGTCAATCTCCATAGGCTTAAAAAAGATATTATATTGGTATTGAAATTGGAATTTATTTTTTTTTTAATTTTTACCCCCCCTCACTTTCGATTAGCCCCCCCCCCTTTTTTCAATTTGCTTCCGACACCCATGTGCAGGCCATTCACAATTTCCCGCACAACGTAACGAGTAAATCGTGGCGCCTTTTTTTTTTCGCTATTGGGAGTACTGCTCTAAATGTACTTGTCTATACTTTTGCAATGTCTTCTTTTAAAAATTATAGAAGGCCCCAAACGCCACGACTAAATCTTGCCCTTTTTCTTTGGACTGATCTATTAAATGGTGTATAGCTTCAATGAAATTACAAAAAAGAATGTTCTTCTAGCCTTAATTTCGCTTTTAGAAAATATATTTGTAGGACTCCAAAGTGCATGGGACTCCAAAGTCCGATGGTCACGCCAAAGTCCGATGGTTGCGCCTACCCCGATGGTTTGACACGCCAAAGTACGATGGTGCGGAAAGCAATTAACGTTTATGACGTCATAGTACTGCTGCGCAAAAATGCGATACCGCGCCATGCCAAGCCCGATCTGTTTAAAATAAAATACAAATGAATATTAAATGCAAAGATTAACCCTAATCTTTTATATATAGGTGCGAGACTAACACTTATCAGTCGAAAAATGTGTTAAAACTATAAGCTAGATATCTAGGATGGGTGCAGGACTAACCCAAATCAGTCCAATAGTGTGCGGGGACTAACCATAAAATCTCTCGGTGAAACACATTGGTGTTCAAGAACTAATCCTTATCAGCCGAATAGTCTACAAGGACTAGCCCTAATAGCTCTGGTGGGCTAAAACAATAAGCAATATCAGTAAAAATGTATGCGAGACGAATACTGAATAAATGGTTTTGAATGCAAGACAACGTCATGACGTCGGACTATTGTGACGTCATAAGCGTTGATTGTTCATCCGCACCATCGGATTTTGGCTTGTCAGACCATCACACTTTAGCACAACATGTCTCATAGGAAACGAGCCATCGGACTTGGGCGTGACAATGGGACTTTGGCGTCCGTAATGACATCGAGCCATCGGGGTTTGGCGCAGACCATCGGGGTTTGGCGAGACCATCGGACTTTGGCGTCACCATCGGACTTTGGAGTCTTCAATAATTAACACATTGTTCACATTGTATGGTAAGTAACACAAAAGCAATGAAGTGACTATAATTTTAAACTTCTCTTTATTTCTCGTTTATCCCCAAAGTGAACTATGTCGATTAGTTACACTTTCATGAAAAGGTTAAAATGGTTTCCCAAAAACATTTTTCACCCTACGTCAAGGTATCAGGTACTATTTATGTTCAATAACTTGAATTAGATTATTATCTATCAAATAAGTGTGATAGCTTCAATGATATTAAATATTACATAAAACAACTTCTTATCGCCTTTACTGTATTTCGACATTAAAAGTATATTTAACGCATTGTACACACGTATCTATACCAGTAACACTAAAGCAGTAAAACGGAAATTAAGTTTTAAGATTGACACTGAATTGCAGCGTACTACTACGTGAAAGTCCAAGTAGTTTTTTTACATTTCATGTATCCTTATGTCAGAATGATTTAATCAAACGCTCAGCTGCCTCAATAAACCCCTACTCGCGAAATGGCGGAGTTGACAGAGACAGCCGCCATTTTGGTCCCGCTTCGGATTTTCAAATATAAATCTAGAGTTCTATTTAACCAATATCCAAACAATTGATATTGTAAGCATAATCAAATGGTCTCTATAATCATTCCAAAAATAAATAGAAAATATTGAAAAACAAAAAAGTTAGAAAATGCGATTTTTTCAATTCGCTTCACCTAACAACAGGAAGTCCGACGACAACAAAACGTCGCGTCCTGGATAGTATATATCACGATCTATAATCTCTGAAAGTTTCATGTTGATATCTTTTACCGTTTTTGAGTTTAATCGAGGACAAAATGACATTTTAATTTCAGAAAATTGTCCGTAATTTGACACCGGAAGTAGTTTCCAAAAAATCTCCAGGATATATAAAATTCATGTAACGACAGATCAGTTCTAAAAATTTCACGTCATTTCATTCAGTAGTCTTCGAGAAATCGCGTGCACAAAATTGGGAAAATCAAAAAAAAAATAATAATAACTAGATACGATCTCGTTGCGAGCAACGAGAAGGTTTCCGTCCGATTGAAGAAAAAAAATCCCACGTAAAATCGAGCTAAAAAATTATTCAAAATTTTGGTCACAAGGAGGATTGAACCCATGTTGCCATTGTAAATGCGCTTTTTTCTCTTTAATCCCAGACGCGCAAAGCATTAAGATATTGGGAGGATTCTCTAAATATACTTGTGTATACTTTTGGAACAGTGCACCTGTCTAAGCATTATAAAAGGCGGGTCACTATTCATAATCTCGCGCCAAACGCCTGATTAAATATCCATGCCTTTCTTTGGACTGATCTATTAAGTAGGTGTGATAGCTTCAATGAAATAAAATAAATAAAACAACTTCTTATCACCTTTATTTTATTTCGAAATTAAGAAAGTACATTTAACACATTGTACACAATACATATCGTATCTAGCCCAGTTACACTAAGGCAGTGAAACGGAAATAAATTTTTAAGATTACACGTAATTGTAACGTACTACTACGTGAAAGTCCAAGTTGTTTTTTTTATTTCATGTATCCTTATATCAGAATGGTTTAATCAAACGCTCAGCTGCCTCCATAAACCACTACTCGCGAAATGGCGGAGTTGACAGAGACAGCCGCCATTTTATACCGCTTCAGATTTTCAAATGTTAATATCTAGAGTTCAGACCAACCAATATCCAAACAACTTATATAGTAAGCATCAATCAAAGGGTCTCTATTTTCATTCCAAAAATAAATAAAAAATATTGAAAAACAAAAAAAAAAATTTGAAAATGCAATCTTTTAAATTCTCTTCTCCTAACGACAGGAAGTACCGACAAAAAGTCGCGTCCTGGATGGTATATATCACGATCTATAATCCCTGCAAGTTTCATGCTGATATCTTTTACCGTTTTTGAGTTTAATCGTGGACAAAATGTCACTTTAATTTCAGAAAATTGTCCATAACTTGGCACCGGAAGTGAGTTTCCAAATTTTCTCTCAGATATAATAAATTCATGTTACAACACATCTGTCCTGAAAATTTCATGCAATTTCATCCAGTAGTCTTTGAGAAATCGCGTGCACAAAATTAGAAAGTCAAAAAAATAAGAATAATAATAATAACTAGAAACGATCTCGTTGCGAGCAACGAGAGGTCTTCCCTCCGTTTCAGGAAAAGAACTTATAATGGAGCTGAAAAAGTGATATAAAAGATTTGGTCGCAAAGGGGATTGAACCCAGGTCGCCAGCGTGAAAATCCAATGCCCTTTTTTCCTCTTTATTCCCAACACGCTAAAATTACGCGTTTGAGTCCACTGCTCTAAATGTACTTGAATATACTTCTGTCTAAGAATCAAGAAAGGCGCGCCACAATTTATAATTTCGCTCCAAACGCTACAAGTTAATCTGCGCGCCTTTTCTTTGGAATGTTTCATTAAATAGGTGTGATAGCTTCAATAGAATAAAGACAAGAGGCCCATGGGCCACATCGCTCACCTGAGTAACTTGGGTGATGCAGATCTTTACCAGATTCCCCCTCTTGCTATACCAATCATGCCAAACAACGCCCTTCCCTTTTTTATTGAAAAACTTTAGAATCTACACTACCCAAGGATGCTTCCACATAAGTTTCAGCTTTCCTGGCCCAGTGGTTCTTGAGAAGAAGATTTTTAAAGATTTGTTCTAAATATTTCTATGTAAAACTTGGATTCCCTATTGTTGCCCCTCCCTACCCACGTGGGTCATGATTTTAACAATTTAATATCTACACTACCCAAGGATGCTTCCACATAAGTTTCAGCTTTTCTGGCCCAGTGGTTCTTGAGAAGAAGATTTTTAAAAATTTGTTTTAATTATTTCTATGTAAAACTTGGATTCCCTATTGTTGCCCCGCCCTACCCCCGGGGGTTATGATTTTAACAATTTAATAACTACACTACCCAAGGATGCTTCCACATAAGTTTCAGTTTTTCTGGCCCAGTGGTTCTTGAGAAGAAGATTTTTAAAGATTTATCTATATATTTCTATGTAAAACTTGGATTCCCTATTGTTGCCCCGCCCTATCCCCGGGGGTCATGATTTTAACAATTTGATATTTACACTACCCAAGGATGCTTCCACATAAGTTTCAGCTTTTCTGGCCCAGTGGTTCTTGAGAAGAAGATTTTTAAAAAATTGTTTTAATTATTTCTATGTAAAACTTGGATTCCCTATTGTAGCCCCGCCCTACCCCCGGGGGTCATGATTTTAACAATTTAATATTTACACTACCCAAGGATGCTTCCACATAAGTTTCAGCTTTCCTGGCTCAGTGGTTCTTGAGAAGAAGATTTTTAAAGATTTGTTCTATATATTTCTATGTAAAACTTGGATTCCCTATTGTGGCCCTGCCCTACAACCGTGGGTCATGATTTTAACAATTTAATATTTACACTACCCAAGGATGCTTCCACATAAGTTTCAGCTTTCCTGGCCCAGTGGTTCTTGAGAAGAAGATTTTTAAATATTTGTTCTATATATTTCTATGTAAAACTTGGATTCCCTATTGTAGCCCTGTCCAAACCCTGGGGGTCATGATTTTTACAATTTAATATCTACACTACCCAAGAATGCTTCCACATAAGTTTCAGCTATCTTTGCCCAGTGGTTTTTGAGAAGAAGATTTTTAAAGATTTGTTCTATATATTTCTATGTAAAACTTGGATTCCCTATTGTAGCCCCGCCCTACCCCTGGGGGTCATGATTTTTACAATTTAATATCTACACTACCCAAGGATGCTTCCACATAAGTTTCAGCTTTCCTGGCCCAGTGGTTTTTGATAAGAAGATTTTTAAAGATTTGTTCTATATATTTCTATGTAAAACTTGGATTCCCTATTGTAGCCCCGCCCTACCCCTGGGGGTCATGATTTTTACAATTTAATATCTACACTACCCAAGGATGCTTCCACATAAGTTTCAGCTTTCCTGGCCCAGTGGTTCGTGAGAAGAAGATTTTTAAAGATTTGTTCTATATATTTCTATGTAAAACTTGAATTCCCTATTGTGGCCCCGCCCTACCCCAGGGGGTCATGATTTTAACAATTTAATATCTACACTACCCAAGGATGCTTCCACATAAGTTTCAGCTTTCCTGGCCCAGTGGTTCTTGAGAAGAAGATTTTTAAAGATTTGTTCTATATATTTTTATGTAAAACTTGGATTCCCTATTGTAGCCCCGCCCTACAACCGGGGGTCATGATTTTAACAATTTAATATCTACACTACCCAAGGATGCTTCCACATAAGTTTCAGCTTTCCTGGCCCAGTGGTTCTTGAGAAGATTTTTTAGTGACCCCACCCTATTTTTGTCTTTTTTTGATTATCTCCTCTTGTAAGGGGACTTGGCCTTTCATTTTTACAATTTAAACTCCCCTTTACCCAAGGATACTTTGTAGCAAGTTTGGTTGAAATTGGCCCATTGGTTCTTGAGAAGAAGTCGAAAAAAGTTTACAGATGGACGGACGGACAGACCTAACGGACAAAATGTGATCAGAAAAGCTCACTTGAGCCTTCGGCTCAGGTGAGCTAAAAAAGGAACGTTCTTAAAGGCTTGATTTCGAGGTTTAGAAAATATATTTAACAGATGATTGTATATATTCTATATCTTGGTAAGAAATACAAAAGAAGTGAATGGAAATCATTTTTATTTTTTTTTTAATTACCCGTTTATCCTAAAAGTGAACTAACCCGATTCTTTACACCTTCATGAAAAGGTAGAAATGGTTCGATGAAAGACATGTCTCGCCCTTCAACGGTCAAGGAATCAGATTTCATTTATGTTCAATGTTCAACTTTAAATATCTTTGAGAAAAAAATGTTACTATAATCTCCATTATATGTTCTTATTCAAAAAAGGTTTCCTTAATTCTGTCTTTTGTATTAGTTTAATATGACTCAAGTGTGCATGGGAAACACAGTGGTTACGTTTGTGAAAAACAAATAAATTTTGAATACTGCTCTATATAATTATAGTTATGTATACAGTACACCTGCAACAGTATACCTGTCTAAGAATCATACAAGGTGGGCTACTATTCATAATCTGGCAACAAACACCACGAGTAAATATTTGTGCCTATCCTTTGGACTGATCTATCAAATACGTGTGATAGCTTCAATGAAATGAAATATTAAATCAAACAACTTCTTATCGCCTTTATTTTATTTCGACGTTAAGAAAGTAAATTTAACACACTGCACACACATTTCTAGCCAAATTACACTAAAGCAGTAAAACGGAAATTAAGTTTTAAGATTGTCACTGAATTGCAGCATACTAATAATAGGTGAAAGTCCACGTAGTTTTTTTACTTTTCATATATCATTTAGTCAAACGCTCAGCTGCCTCCATAAACCCCTACTCGCGAAATGGCGGAGTTGACAGAGACAGCCGCCATCTTTGGTCCGCTTCAGATTTTCAAATATTAATATCTACAGTTCTGATTAACCAATATCCAAATAACTTACATAGTAAGCATCGATCAAAGGGTCTCTATTATCATTCCAAAAATAAATAAAAAATGTTGAAAAACAAAAAAGTTAGAAAATACGATTTTTTTAATTCACTTCTCCTAACGACAGGAAGTACCGACGACGAACAAAGTGTCGCGTCCTCGATGGTATATATCACGATCTATAATCCCTGAAAGTTTCATGTTGATAACTTTAACCGTTTTTGAGTTTAATCGTGGACAAAATGTCATTTTAATTTCAGGAAATTGTCCGTAACTTGGCACCGGAAGTGAGTTTCCAAAATTTCTCTCAGATATATAAAATTCATATTACGACACTTCTTTTCTGAAAATTTCACGTCATTCCATCCAGTAGTCTTCGAGAAATCGCGTGCACAAAATTAGAAAGTCAAAAAAATAATAAAAAGAATAATAATAAGAAACAGTAGAATCACTATAAGGTCTTCCGTGAAGACGGAAGACCTTAATAATAAGAAACAATATTATCACTATAAGGTCTTCCGTGAAGACGGAAGACCTTAATAATAGAGAACAGAAGAAAAACAATAATGTCTTCCGAAGGAAGTCGGTAGACCTTAACTAGATACGATCTCGCTGCGAGCAACGAGTGGGTCTTCCGTCCGATTCTTGATAAATTGAGATAAGATTTTGATTGAGATTTCATTCTAAAATAATGATAAAGATAGTGAAGAAGAACGATTTTGCCTCCATAATCTGTAAAAAGACATTGAACATTAAAGACTTAAAGATTAGACTTTTGGTCCCTCACGACCCCTAATTTTAGGGATCAGCCCTTTTTTCTTCATATCATCTTTAAGATCTCAGGACTATGATCACTTTTTATTCAACAACTATTCACAGATTCCCTATCGTTTTCGAGTTAATTGTAAGAGAAATATTTAGGGGCCAACCCTTCAACTTTTTAATGGGGACATTTAGCGAAAAATAAAAGGTTGTATATTATTTAGAATTTTATTTTGAGCACATTTTGTGCAATATAACTTATCAAAATATTTCCCACAATTGAGATATAAAGCGTCAAAGATTTAGCATTTTGGCCTCTTATGGCCCCTTACTATGCACCATACGACATTCAAATCATAATATATAGTTGTAGATTGTTGAGATACACATTTTTCCTTCAATAATGTATAACAAAATATTGACGTCTATAGAGTTATCGATTGAAGAATTTTGGCTCCTCTTGGCCCTTTATTTGAGGGTCAGGCCCCTTTTTCTGGATTTTATCTCTAACCTCTAAAGATTTTGAACGCTTTTTGTTCAACAACTATTCAGAAATTCTCCTTCGTTTTCGAGTTATTTGTAAGAGAAATATTTACGGGCCAACCCTTTAACTCCTTAATGGGGACGTTTTGCGAAAAATGAAGGGTTGCATATTGTTTAGAACATGATTTTGAACATCTATTGTTCAATATAACTTATCAAAATATTTTAACTTTTGAGATATAAAGCGTCAAAGATTAAACATTTTGGCCACTTATGGCCCCTTATTAAGCACCATACGACATTCAAATCATAATATATAGTTGTAGATCGTTGCGATAAACATTTTTGCTTCAGTTATGTATAACAAAATATTAACTGCTACAGAGTTATCGACTGAAGACTTTTGGCCTTAAAGTGTATATACTCTAAGCTTAACTTTTAAAATTATACATAATATATAGGGAAAATTTCTAAATCTCAAATAAATTTTCAGAAAGTGAGAATAAAACACCTACCTCGCATTTTCTTTTTAAAAATTGATCAACAAATACATCCTAGGAACAAAAATCATAGGTATCCAGGCTTTTGAAAATTCTTTCATTATTATACTAATACGTACTCTAGTTTCCTCTATTTACTTCAGTCTATATTTTAAAAATCCATACATTGGTTCAGTTATGTATAACAAAATATTGACTGCTACAGAGTTATCGACTGAAGACTTTTGGCCTTAGAGTGTATAAACTCTAAGCTTAACTTTTAAAATTATACATAATATATAGGGAAAATTTCTAAATCTCAAATAAATTTTCAGAAAGTGAGAATAAAACACCTACCTCGCATTTTCTTTTTAAAAATTTATCAACAAATACATCCTAGGAACAAAAATCATAGGTATCCAGGCTTTTGAAAATTCTTTCATTATTATACTAATACGTACTCTAGTTTCCTCTATTTACTTCAGTCTATATTTTAAAAATCCATACATTGGAGTTATGAAGTGTTTTCTATCATAGGAAAGCACCATAAATCACTCCTTATTATATATCATGCTCATAAATATTGGTATCAATGGTATCAAAAACTAAAGTAAAAGACGTTCGATTTCTTTAAAGAATGACTGCGCTTAAGTTATGAGAGTGTGATCCCGATGTTTTGCGCAAAATATAATTCCCAAATTCGTTAAATTCATGTTTTATAGGTACGCAGCACTGTTAAGGCCTACTATGAGTAATCAACGGAAAATGTATGTGCAAAAAGGGGGATTTTATTTTTAATTGAATTTATTTCAATAAAGCTGTTTTATTATCACAGAACTTAAATACCTATGGAAATAGCATAGCATTACGCACTGTGTACTGTATGAAGTTTAGTCCCATCGATGGACAGTCACGTGATGAATGCATAGTACGTGTACTGAATGTAGGTCATTAACAAATTTCAATATCGCAAGGGCATACCCTAGTTGAAATTAAAAATTCAAGCTTTTAATTGTTTCTGCATGCTTTGTAGTTTCTGAAAAGTGCTGCTGCTTTGAATAGAATTCGCGTTTTAATAGTTAAATTTTCAAGTAAATAGGCCAATGTCAAAAAATATTAGACTTTTACCAAATATTTTGTGTATTTATGAAATCACGCCCTCGATTTAAAGAAAGCAGCAGCACTTTTCCAGTTAAGGATAATATCCTTTATCTATATTCAAAAAATGATTAAGATCTATGCAGTGCATGCCCTTGCGAAAGTAGATTTTATGGTGCATCTCGATGTAAAATATACGTAACCTGTACAAAAAACACGACATAATTAATAAAATACATTCTCTGGAAAGTTAATGAATAATCGCACTAAACAAAGTATCTACATTGGTATTAATCGCCTATTTAAAACCTGTAAATAATATTCCGTTTTATTATAAAACGCATTTTTCATTGTTAAAAAATTCCTCAATCTGCCTCTCACAGTACATGAAATACGTCATGTTTACCAAAATGACGTCATATATACATGTTCATCGCAATCAGTGCTTTGTTTTAAAAACCCGCTACACGGGATTTACCTAGCGACGTTTTTTAATGCATTGATAAGTTTTGTTGTTGTTTATTATGCTAATACAGTAAAAAGTTGCAAATTATTTCATTTTCAAATGTTATGAGAAATACATAAAAGTCATATTTTTGTGTGATGTCACAGTAAACTTTTCCCGTATAAATTAGGCCCCGCCCCCCTTTTCAAGCCTTAACAATGCTGCGTATTAATAAATTTCTAAAGAAAGATTTTGGTATATTACATAACGTGAAATTATCAAATAATGCCAAGCGACACTAGCTTTTGAGACAGAGATCTAACAGTTTTGTCACATTTCTATTGTTATTCATATGCATACTAGTTTTCAACGACATTGTTTACATGAGGGAACTTGGCCATTGGTCTCATTTTCATAAAATGATTTTGATTTAAACTTATACTTATCCATAGGACAATGTTGGCCAAATTGCGGGTTAAACTAATCTAAAAAATATGTTCCCAAAACTAGGATTGAGATAGCTACTAAATTAGCCCGGGCACGTGTATCAACGATTGATATATTATAATCACCTTATTCACGTGACATTATGCTGTTGACACCTAACGCCTTCATTGAACATTTCATTGTGTGTAAGTGTCTGTTGTGACAGTATCTACAGGTGTATGTACTTCCAACTTCAAACTATGGGGGATTTTTGCGAAATTTTAATAGACTTTGAAGATACTATGTCTCTTATTTTATTTCTGGATCCAAAGTAATAAACAATCCCGAAAAATTTCTTTTAAAAATTTTACAAATGTTTTAACACATGAGACGTTATTCATTATTGGTCATTACGGCGAAATTCCCATGTCCGACGTTACATCAATTATTGTTCGTGAAGCTACAACGTATGAAAAAAAAGCTCTTACAATCCTTAAATTTAATGAAATTT
>NW_026922990.1:0-20363 GCF_032062105.1 Saccostrea cuccullata
TACTTGACTATGTTAACGAGGCGGATGATTTAATATTTCTATATTGGTAAATTGTGTTAACTGGAGATGGAATTGTTGATCATATGCTTTTAAAAGATGTGTTTAATTAGTTGACTGCGTATACATGTATCAGATGTGGTTATTTGACTGTGTGTGTCAGATGTGGTTAGTTGACTGTGTTGGAGGTGCACAGTTAAACATGTCTTTAAGAAGTGATTACTTGGCTGTGTGTGCTGAACGTGCTTTGTTAACTGTGTGCTAAGATGACAGTGTGTGTCAAACGTGCTCAATTGATCGTGTGTATCAGTGGTGATAAGTTGACTGTGTGTGTGCTAAATGTGCTTTGTTGACTGTGTGTATTAAACGTGTTTAAATGACAGTGTGTGTCAGACGTGCTCAATTGACTGTGTTCAGGTGATAGGTTGTAAATGAAACCAGTAAGTTAGAAGCACTTGTTTCCAGACTTTTGATGCAGTCAATAAAATATGTTCAAAACAAGGCTTTGTGAACGGTTAACGCGAGACGTCGTTGAACGCTGAACCGCAAAACTGTAAACAAATACGGATGAGCGCATGGTAAGCAGACGTTGAACGCACGGTGAATGTAAGGTGGGCAAACGGAAAAATTGGAAAATAGAACGTTTCCTTATATATATTTAAATAGTTAGAATGTTTCAACATATATTTATTTAAAATTCCTGACTGTGCTAAAATTCAAAATAAAGTAAATTAATTGACTGTTTTCAAAGTACATTCTATAAAGATACATTTCTATTTAAACCGTGGCGTCGGTCAGCAGGTGTGGCACGATAAAGATCCCTCGCTGCTCAAAGGCCGTAAGTGTCGATCATAGGCCTAAATTTGCAGTCCTTCACCTGCAATGGTTACATCTCCATATCAGTGAAATATTCTGAAGAGGGACGTTAAACAGTATACAATCAATCAATCAATCAAACGTGCTCAGTTGATCGTGGGGATCAGTGGTGATAAGTTGACTGTGTGTGTGCTAAATGTGCTTTGTTGACTGTGTGTATTTAACGTGTTTAAATGACAGTGTGTGTCAGACGTGCCCAGTTGCCTGTGTGCTTTAGAAGTGTTCAGTTGATAGCGTGTAAGCTAAATGTGCTTTGTTGACTGTGTGTATTAAACGTGTTTAAATGACAGTGTGTGTCAGACGTGCCCAGTTGCCTGTGTGCTTTAGAAGTGTTCAGTTGATAGTGTGTAAATGAAAGTGTTCAATTGGTTGTGTATCGGTTTAGTGTTCACTTGGTATGTGAAAAATCAAGGAATGAAATAATCATTTTTTGATACATACAAGGTCTGATATGATGTTTACTTGTTATTTTAAGTAAAAAAATAAACATTTCTTCCTTCTAACTCTCTTTTACAAGATGTGTCCATTTGCATGTGGGAAGTTAAGGTGTTCAGTCGGCACGTCATACACGTATGTGTGTGTGTGTGTGTGTGTTCTTTACAGTTAAATATATATAAATTAAGAACAACGCATAGGTACTGATAAAAATGCTTATGTGATTATAATCTGTAAAATAAAAAAAATCTATTTTTTAATATTACTTACATAAGTATGCCTCAGAAGATACGTATTTTGCCGGACATGGATTCGCAAAAGTTGTACAAGGTGCATTGAAGTTGTCTTGAATTCTTTCTCCTTGCATATTGTATTCAGCACAAAATCCTGTTCAAAACACATAATTATAGAACATGAATTGATTTGTTTGATTTTCATTTTTTAAGAATTCTAATTACACTCTTTCTATAATTTCTAATTCTTTATCAATTAAAAACAGAACGAATCTTACATTATTGATATCATTCGTATGCCTAATCATATTTTGGAGACGAAAGAAGTATAAAAAAATAAATTTAATCAATATTCCCACATAAATGATGAAAAATATTACATTTAAGCCATACATGCACCTTAAGCATCACAATGTTTAACAATATTTAGATTTTAAAAAATATCTTTTCATTCTTTCTTTTGAAAAAAAAATATAACAAAAATTTAACTACAATTATTTTGTACAGCGATATTGTTTTTTTTTTCTAATTTGTACAGAAAAATATTATAATGAATCAAATTACACATCTAAAAAAGTAATGTTAAGAAAAAAAGTGTAGGTTTCCGCTAAAAGACGTAATATCCATTTGCAGTTGATCATGTGATTTGCTATATAAATGGAACATGAACATGACTTGATGATATGTTCGCATTATATTTTTTTTTCTTATCAAAACGATTATTTTACTTTTGATTCCAATTTTGCTTTACGTTTTCTGTACGTGTTTGTGGATAATTAAAATCAATATTGATTTTGAATCCAACCCTTCCATGTGTATTTGTTTGCGAGTGTGTGTCTGTGTGTGAATGTGTCTTAAAGTGCATTTAAATGTTTGCTTCTGAATACATATGTAATTTGTCTGTTTTAATACATAAAAAAAATCAAACCTATACAAAACCAAGTAGGGGCACAGACTTCCAAGGTCGCATTTATGAATGAATTGATCACACAGTGGTATTGAAAGAGTTCTGGTGTAACACACTCTTGCTTGATGCCTGAGCAATTTTTTCTCAATGCAGCATTCATCCAATCATCTCGTGTTTGTGGACAACCGTCTACGTATTTGAGAGTCTTGCTAGACTGTGGACAGTTCCTGCTACTTTCAACCTTTGTACAATGTATATAAATTACAAAATAGCTAAACTGTTTGCTTTGCATTAGAATAAAGATGCAGCTTTCTCTTACATTCTGCAAAACAAGCTTTGAGAGTGGGATTATAACTCCATTATAGCATGTTTTAGCTAATTTTAATAATAATCATTACCGTAACATTCAGCATTAAAACACCAAATACAAAGCAAATATCTTGCTTGCAGCTTCGATGCCGGGTAGTCATACCTAAAATTAATAAGAACATTTTCCTAATTGTATTGTACACAAAGATATTTTGAGAAAAATATTTTAATTTGCTTCTCTAGTTGTCCTTCTTTCTCTCTATTTCTGTTCTTTCACTACGTGTCTAACTCTCATAAAGCAAAATGTTTTAACATTAAATTTCATTGTCTTTCTAATATGCTGTTTTATACTTTATTTCTCTATAAAGAAAGGAAAAAAATATTTTGCACTGGGGATTTGATGGTAAAATCCTTTGTCTGTTGATGTGCTTTTAAAGGAAATATAATTGGAAACTAGATATGAATTTTGATATAAGAAAGCTCTAACTACACAAAACTAACCTATAACTTAAGTTGCAGTGATTGGAGTTTTCTTAATACATACAAAATCATTGGTCATGATCTCAATAGATAAGTTCATTTTGATTTCTACAGTCAGTGGATACAAAACAAAAAATAACAGGATATTCCGTTAGGACAAATTATTATCAAACATCTAATGTATAAATTGAAAAAGAGTTTTTTAAAAAGAAAGAAAAAAACAAAAACGAATCGTGCCAATGGTTCTTAACAGAGAGAAAAAATGTATACTGTATAATACGAAAAAAGAACAAAGGAAATCAAAAGACAAGGTTTTTTGTGGAAAAACAAAACACATTAAATACTTAACATTAAAAAAATAATGGAAAGAAATTGGAGTAAAGTTTTCACTCACCTTTCCCTTACTTAAGTATTAAACCGAAAATTGTGAAATAAGAAGTACACGTGTCTCCTTTTGAATTGTGTGTAATGTCGTCATGTGACCAAAATGTTTTCGAAAGTATAATTATCAATTTGAAAAAAAGTCTCTGGCTTATACTTACTGTTATCAGTTTGTTTGAAGTTTTAAAAAGTTGTCAAAATACTAATTATAATTTATGGAAGCTGCAGTTAATACAGTACCCGCATCGTTATTCTTTACAGGATACACGATACGATAGGATACACGCACGATACGATAGGATACACGCACGATACGATAGGATACACGCACGATAAGACAGGATACACGCACGATAGGATAAACGCAAAACACGATAAACGCAGAACACGATACACGCAAAACACGATAAACGCAAAACACGATAGACCTGATAAACGATCTTCACGATAGGATAAACGCAAAACCTGATAGGATTGTTTCAAAATGCGGAACGTTTTCTGACAAGACGAAAAAAATTTTTTGAATTAAATTTAAAGATTATTTAAATTAAATCATATTTTAATTTAAATACTTGCAGAGCTTCAAATCTAAACTATAAAGTACATTTAATTATTATAATAGAACCTGAGATCTCTGTATTAATTTTACAAAAGTTGTTTATTTATATATATAAAAATTGACAGTGATTAAATGGATTTTCATGAAATGGAGACTGTATTTTTTTTTAATTTCTTCTCAAGGGTGTGAATTTTGACACTCTATAAACAGATTTATTATTTATGAAATATATATATTTTAATTTTCTATATAATAAATTTGTCTACAAGTACCAAGTTATTTCACGGAAGAAATTTACGCAATAAATTAAATATTTGTATTTAATGTCTAAAGCTTACAATCTGCGATGTATCCAAAAATCGCAATTAAACATTACTATCTTAGAAAAAATACAAATAGAAGACCGGCCGAAAGAAAGGATTAAAGAAAATGGCTTTAACAAAATTAATAAATTTAACATGATAGATCTATCAAGAACGAAACGGTTCAAGAAAATAAAATTTTCTGAATAGAAATCTAAATACTTATTAAAATAATGGCGTTCTGCATTAATACATGTAAACTGTGTCATGAGAATTTGAATCTGCTACAACTGCACATGTACGTTTACGCTAAGCTCTGACTTATGTACATGTAAACATTTTACATTACAGATACTTAAAACCGTACATGTATTTATTAACGAACATTGAATGTTAAATACTTTCTTCTTTACAATACAAAACAGAAAAATTAATTAACAAATATTAAAAGAGTGAAATTCGACTTATCCGACTAAATAATTATAAATCATTGCTATTAAACTCTGTGTGTACTGTTTCTAATACATGTAATAACAAAAAATAGGTTTAATTCGGCAAATGAATTATTAAACCTTAAAAATCATTTTACACTGACCCGGTAAACTTATATTAAGCTTATTCGAAGGGCGGTATTTTGAAAGTCCGCAACCAATTTAAAATTAGATAAACAAGATTTAACCAAATAGCCAAATATAATATTGAATTCTTAAATAAAGTTATATAATAAGGAATAAAATCGATAAATACTATAAATTGATTCGGTGTATTTATTAGTCTTGCATGGTCACGGCGGATCAGACGACTCCTTTTGATTTATTTTTATAGTAAGATACCGTTAAAAAAATATTGCGAGCTAATTTTCATAGTTTAGAATGTTAGAACTATTTCATCCGTTTCTACGATCAATGAAATTGTTTCCTAGAATTAATTTTGTCCGTATTACGTAGAAAATCCGATGACCCGAAAGTGCATGTACCATAAGTACAGTATATTTTTAAAAGTTTATTAAAAAAATTATTTACATAAACATAATGGAAACATTGTACGAAATGAAAAAAAAATCAACGGAGTGAGTTTAGGAACTTCATTTCATTTAATTGATTTATTTGAATTTTATTTATTATTCAAGATGATTTTTTAATCCATAAATTGTACAATTATTTAATATATTTTGAATTAAATCTTTGATAATATTGTTCAAACAAGTTAGAAACAAAATTCCGTAAATAAGTAGATGCGTTTCATTAGAACCAGGTAGTATTTGAGGTTACTAATTGACCCCAGGTGAGAAATCAGTACAGGTATGTTGACGGTGATCAGACACACGGGCCGAGGTGTCAGTTAGGGGAGAAGGGGGAGGGGGTGGTTGACCGCACAGGACGACAGTGTGCTAATTAGAGAGCTACACATACGTGTCAGTTTTGATTTTCGGCATCCCGCTGGATTATATTTTGAGTTTATTTCCACGCCGAAAAGGTAAGCTGTTAAAAAACTTCATGCTTTCCCCTGTACATGTATATATTATTTTTATGTTATCTAATGCCAGATAAAATAATGAAAATCTTCTATTTTATAGTAACAGCCATGGTGTGATATATTGGGTAGAATATTTTCATGCAGTATATTTTATAATTTTGATTTCTTTTATTAATTTAGACATATGTCAAGGAATGTATAAGTAGCTTTAAAAAATAAATTGAAAATTTGAAAGTATACGGCCAAAATCGTTGTTAAAATCATCTGGATCATTGTCTTATGTTATATTATATTTTTAACATCAAGACTTTGAATAATTGTGCATACATGCAGGTCAGACGCGTAAACATATTCCTAATGTTATCAGACGATAAACAAGAGAAAACAGAATATTGCATGAAAAAAAAGATACATTTCAATATCCTGCTTATTATTTATTCATTTGCTTTTTGTGTACGCAAACATCGTACCTTACCAAAAATCTTTCTCCGGTAACCCTGATTCATTTGAGAAAATCATATTAAATAGTGTTTAATTTTGACAAAATAAATCATACAATTCGATAAATTATTTTTTTAAAGAAATAGACCAGGTGATCATCTACTTATAATTTCATTTCCGAAAAATAGAGTTACTGTTTAAATTTTGACAATTACTCTCTGCTTTACCATGATATAATTATTTTATTTATTTAATTAATTATTCATTAATAAATCAATTTATTCATTCATGAAATACGCGATTAATTATTTTTTCCTTCTACGCTTGAATATTTCTTATATTGATGAAAAAGAAAGGGATGAATCTTTATTTTCTCTTTTTCGGTTGAATTAATCTTATTTTTATTAACAAAACGAAGAAGAAACTCGGAATAGCTCAGTAGTTTCTTTATATATTAAAGATAAAAAGCGAGGGTTTCCGAATATACACGATAAACGCAAAACACGATACACGATAGAACCTGATAAACGATCTACACGATAAACGCAAAACACGATAAACGGAAAACACGATAGAAAACGCAAAACCTGATAAACGGAAAACACGATACGATAGGATACGATAGGATACACGCACGATACGATAGGATACACGCACGATACGATAGGATACACGCACGATAGAACACGATAGAATTGTAAAGAATAACGATGCGGGTACTGTATGTGGATACGACATTTGCATATATTGATACCTGAATGTTTGTTACATAAACAAATTATACATGTATATAATGTTATGCATAAAAATATTTATGATATACTGAATAAATTGCATAAAGAATAAAGAACTTACGAAATATACATCATCTCTGTAATTCTTCAATTCCATCTAAAACGAAAGTGGAAAAAAATATATCTATCAGACGCGCATGTGACGTTGAAGTGGGATAGGTCTATCGATTTTCTATTCATTTATAGAATCTTTTAATTTAAAGTCTAGGCGTAAAGATGGAGTTCTGTAGATTTTTCTTGTATTTCTACTGGACAGGAAGTTTTCATACTAAACTTTAAATGATAAATTCATTTAAAATCCTGCGCCGAATTTTTCTAGAATAATTTCCCCTGAATATGTACGGTAGATACATGTATGTGTTAATCTTAAATAATGTTTCAATGATTAAATGAAATTATATATAAGTTATGTTACGACTTACGGCTGTCTATGTTTAGCGGCGTAACATTGTGGGGCTCCTTAATCTGAATGTTGAACGAAAGACAACAGGATATAAATTATTTTTAATATTTATTAGATTTTATTTAAAGAAATGTACACAAAACTCTTCTTTGGCTCTGCGGTCTTCACCTGAAATAAAAACAAACCACCCTTTCCAACAAATGTTAGTATAAAAACCACTCTTTAACAAACCCTTTAATAAATATTAATAGACCTAATGCCTTTAGGTCTCCAACAAAGATTCAATGAGTGATTTCTTCACTTGTGAGTATAAATATAAAATGTCAGGTAATAGCAAACAACTAATTGTATGGGGACAAAAAGTTATCCCAATATCTCAATACAATGCGTCTAGCATTTGTTAATATTAAAAGGTTGTAGCAAACAACTAATTGTATAGGGACAAAAAGTTATGCTTATATCTCAACAAAACTCAATACAATGCATCTTGCATTTGTTAGTAATAATGTCAGGAGTTTATATATATCAAGTTCAGGTCACTTTTTGTGCCTTAGTAAATACTACTCAACAGTAAACAAATACGAGTCTAGATCACTTCTTGTGTCTGAATAAAACTCGTTATTTCCCGATCGTGACAAGGAGCACACGGCGGGAGTGACTGGTCGGTAGGGGATGTTCACTCCTCCATGGCACCTGATCCCACCTATGTGAAACATAGTATGATATATGAAGCTTAAAAAATAAGTACCCATAACAAGCAACATTGCTAACAATTCAATACTAATCTAGGGATAATTACCCATCTAAACTCCTCGGAGCCTTGCTCTTGCAAAGTCATTGTCATCTGGCTAGATTTGGAGACCGTACCGTGAGTGAGACAGCAGACGTCTGACTGTCAGATGCTGGGAGCTCGTATATAAAGCCTTTACAACCTTTATGACGTCAATCACTCAATGCATGATATTTGGCGCCATAAAGTCAATAATAGCTGGAAAACTTCGGATGTACTTAACTATTATACTTATCAGAGGTGTTCCGAATGTACTTTATAGCTTTTGCTGCTTAGTTAGTTAGTATGAAAAATAGAGTGTAATTATAAGGTTTTACTCTAATTATCAATGATTGGATTTATTGGATTTATTATTTGTCCAAATTTTCAGAGGTAAGATGATTTAGTACCTTAAATTTACATTTGTAGACCAATTAATGATGAGTTTACATATCTTATCCCTCAAAACTTGGAGGAAATTCGGTACGAGGTGAACAATTTGCACCTAGCGCATGATAAATTCCAAGTATCATTAATCAATAATAACAAGTTAATAAGAATAAATGTCAATACATATTTTTCATTCATTCATTCATCGAATCATCATTTTAACGACTCATGTAGCAAGAAACATCTTGTTTACTTATGCATACCAATAGTGGAGATTGTCAAATTCGTAACAGATGGACATTTATATGATAAAACTGTAAAATTCATGTAATCTATGTTTTTGTGTGATCCGAAAGTAGACCTGGAAATTAAAGAAACCATTATTATGGAGGTTTATATTTGCTGTATTAATTTCATTCAGTCACATTCTATTTACAATCAATAAAACACACCAAGACATGAGATTAAGGACACAAAAATGTTATAATACAACTTTTGAATAATTACCTTTTGTGTTGGAATTTAAGCAAAATGTAAGAAAACAAAATGTAATACAACAAAATGCAATTATGTTTTTGGATTGTGTCCAAAACATCATTAAAACACAGTTAAAGTATATCATTGAGGGAGTCGGTAAGATTCTAATTCCCCAGGCCAGAGTATATTTCCCGAGGCAAAACCGAGTGAAATAGTCCTTGCTGAACTGTTTGATCGATACAAACGTAAAATGTAGAGGATGCAGATAAATTTCAAAGCAGGGATATGCTCATTAAATGAACACATTGGAAAAACAAAACACATTAAATACTTAACATTAAAAAAATAATGGAAAGAAATTGGAGTAAAGTTTTCACTCACCTTTCCCTTACTTAAGTATTAAACCGAAAATTGTGAAATAAGAAGTACACGTGTCTCCTTTTGAATTGTGTGTAATGTCGTCATGTGACCAAAATGTTTTCGAAAGTATAATTATCAATTTGAAAAAAAGTCTCTGGCTTATACTTACTGTTATCAGTTTGTTTGAAGTTTTAAAAAGTTGTTAAAATACTAATTATAATTTATGGAAGCTGCAGTTAATATGTGGATACGACATTTGCATATATTGATACCTGAATGTTTGTTACATAAACAAATTATACATGTATATAATGTTATGCATAAAAATATTTATGATATACTGAATAAATTGCATAAAGAATAAAGAACTTACGAAATATACATCATCTCTGTAATTCTTCAATTCCATCTAAAACGAAAGTGGAAAAAAATATATCTATCAGACGCGCATGTGACGTTGAAGTGGGATAGGTCTATCGATTTTTTATTCATTTATAGAATCTTTTAATTTAAAGTCTAGGCGTAAAGATGGAGTTCTGTAGATTTTTCTTGTATTTCTACTGGACAGGAAGTTTTCATACTAAACTTTAAATGATAAATTCATTTAAAATCCTGCGCCGAATTTTTCTAGAATAATTTCCCCTGAATATGTACGGTAGATACATGTATGTGTTAATCTTAAATAATGTTTCAATGATTAAATGAAATTATATATTAGATATGTTACGACTTACGGCTGTCTATGTTTAGCGGCGTAACATTGTGGGGCTCCTTAATCTGAATGTTGAACGAAAGACAACAGGATATAAATTATTTTTAATATTTATTAGATTTTATTTAAAGAAATGTACACAAAACTCTTCTTTGGCTCTGCGGTCTTCACCTGAAATAAAAACAAACCACCCTTTCCAACAAATGTTAGTATAAAAACCACTCTTTAACAAACCCTTTAATAAATATTAATAGACCTAATGCCTTTAGGTCTCCAACAAAGATTCAATGAGTGATTTCTTCACTTGTGAGTATAAATATAAAATGTCAGGTAATAGCAAACAACTAATTGTATGGGGACAAAAAGTTATCCCAATATCTCAATACAATGCGTCTAGCATTTGTTAATATTAAAAGGTTGTAGCAAACAACTAATTGTATAGGGACAAAAAGTTATGCTTATATCTCAACAAAACTCAATACAATGCATCTTGCATTTGTTAGTAATAATGTCAGGAGTTTATATATATCAAGTTCAGGTCACTTTTTGTGCCTTAGTAAATACTACTCGACAGTAAACAAATACGAGTCTAGATCACTTCTTGTGTCTGAATAAAACTCGTTATTTCCCGATCGTGACAAGGAGCACACGGCGGGAGTGACTGGTCGGTAGGGGATGTTCACTCCTCCATGGCACCTGATCCCACCTATGTGAAACATAGTATGATATATGAAGCTTAAAAAATAAGTACCCATAACAAGCAACATTGCTAACAATTCAATACTAATCTAGGGATAATTACCCATCTAAACTCCTCGGAGCCTTGCTCTTGCAAAGTCATTGTCATCTGGCTAGATTTGGAGACCGTACCGTGAGTGAGACAGCAGACGTCTGACTGTCAGATGCTGGGAGCTCGTATATAAAGCCTTTACAACCTTTATGACGTCAATCACTCAATGCATGATATTTGGCGCCATAAAGTCAATAATAGCTGGAAAACTTCGGATGTACTTAACTATTATACTTATCAGAGGTGTTCCGAATGTACTTTATAGCTTTTGCTGCTTAGTTAGTTAGTATGAAAAATAGAGTGTAATTATAAGGTTTTACTCTAATTATCAATGATTGGATTTATTGGATTTATTATTTGTCCAAATTTTCAGAGGTAAGATGATTTAGTACCTTAAATTTACATTTGTAGACCAATTAATGATGAGTTTACATATCTTATCCCTCAAAACTTGGAGGAAATTCGGTACGAGGTGAACAATTTGCACCTAGCGCATGCTAAATTCCAAGTATCATTAATCAATAATAACAAGTTAATAAGAATAAATTCAATACATATTTTTCATTCATTCATTCATCGAATCATCATTTTAACGACTCATGTAGCAAGAAACATCTTGTTTACTTATGCATACCAATAGTGGAGATTGTCAAATTCGTAACAGATGGACATTTATATGATAAAACTGTCAAATTCATGTAATCTATGTTTTTGTGTGATCCGAAAGTAGACCTGGAAATTAAAGAAACCATTATTATGGAGGTTTATATTTGCTGTATTAATTTCATTCAGTCACATTCTATTTACAATCAATAAAACACACCAAGACATGAGATTAAGGACACAAAAATGTTATAATACAACTTTTGAATAATTACCTTTTGTGTTGGAATTTAAGCAAAATGTAAGAAAACAAAATGTAATACAACAAAATGCAATTATGTTTTTGGATTGTGTCCAAAACATCATTAAAACACAGTTAAAGTATATCATTGAGGGAGTCGGTAAGATTCTAATTCCCCAGGCCAGAGTATATTTCCCGAGGCAAAACCGAGTGAAATAGTCCTTGCTGAACTGTTTGATCGATACAAACGTAAAATGTAGAGGATGCAGATAAATTTCAAAGCAGGGATATGCTCATTAAATGAACACATTGGGATTAGTCAATTCACATACCACTATAAAAGCAAAATCTAGAGGATTACGGATAACTGGATAATTAGCTTTGAAGCAGGGATCAGCTCATTTGACTAATGCACGGGGATTAGTCCATTTATAACGATTCCTAGGGAATTCTATCATATCTAACAATCTACTCGTAATGTCATATAGGAAAAAATCAGTAGATGTATAGAAATTGATTTTAAGAAATACACTAATAGAGTGATATACATATGTAACCTTTAGAAAACTCACTTTACAAAATAGTTAGACAGAACTTTGATAAGCGTTAAGGCTTTTACGGATCCGGACATTATTAAATCTAAATATAATCTAAATGTTTCTGCCATTTTTATTTGAATATTTATAAAGCATAAAATTAACCTTTATTACAATATCTATTTATAAATTAGTTTGCAGTATAAATCAAATAAATGATCTGATATGCATCTACGACATGTTTGCATTGGTTAGCATATTGGAAGTGTAAGTCTGTATGTCTGGTGAGGAGAGACAGGAATGGGGTTAGGGTGTTTAATTTCATTATTGTAAAGGAAAACTGAAAGACAGGAAGAGAAAGAGAGAAAAAAGAAAGAGATAATTTTATTTTTGTTATTCTGCAACGCACGTAATTTGTACAACAGTATGGAATCCCCGTTGTCAATAAACATCCTCCCAGCTATTTTACACCTGTCAGTACAAATAAATTGATTTTAAATTCTTTGCATTCAGAGGCGCAGTCACGAACTTAAAAGTGAGGGGGCTCAAGTCCAGAAATTCTTTCACAAGCAAAAAAAAAAAAAAAAAAAAAAAAATCAAAAGTGAAGGTTCCCCAAACTCGAAAATCCTATTTCGTGGGGGGGGGGGGGGGGGGGGGGAGAGGATGTGGACAACTTTTTTTCAAAGGCAAGTACTATCAATTCCAATTTTCTGAACCCACTATACAACTATATGCTTACTCAGTTGCTGATCACAGAAAAAATGCAATAAAATGAGCCTTAATATTTTTTTCAAAATAGCTGTGATTTTGTTCTTCATTAAAATGTGGGGGGGGGCACAGACATACTCTTGCCCCCCCCCCCCCGATCTGAAAGTGGGGGGGGGGGGCTAGTGCCCCCGCTGCCCCCCCTGTGACTACGCCTATGGCATTAATCTTAAAAAAACAAACCGATGAATGAAATCCCCTAATAACCTCACCCCGCTCGCATGCTTGGAATTTTCAACACCAGATTTGAATGCAACTGAATTCAAATACATGTAGCTAATTAAATCAATAAATCTTATTTAATGCAAGAATTGATGTATGTTTTATTTGCTTTTTGTTTTATTTTCCTTCTATTTCTTTTCTTCACCCACTGATCAGTTGGAAATCATTATCAAACTGACTGACTAAAAAGTGTGTTACATGTTTTATACCCCCGCTTGAAAAGTGGGAGGGTATACTGTCATCGGTATGTCCGTCTGTACGTCTAGCTGTCTGTACGTCCGTCCGTCTGTTACGCTTTGGGTACCCATCTTTTATCCGCAACTCCTCTTATACCACTGAGTGAAATTGAATGAAACTTTCAAAGAATCTTTATTAAATATTGCCATTGTGCAATTCGTATTTTACTTTTTGATCCGACACATATTTAGGGTTTTCGGGCGAAAGCAAAACATGGACTTTGCCATTATAACCATATGGGAGGCTGGGGTATCATTTAGTGAGCTCATTGCTCAAAGTATCTCTAGTTAAATTTTGTGTTCTTAAATTTTGCTCAATCTCCAAGCAAAATGTATAAATTTAAAGTGTAATAATCCAGAAATCGTGTTAACACATTTTGCCTTATTACATTTTGCATTGATCTCGTCTAGGTAGTAATGTTTGTAACGGAATCAACGATAATTTGAAACGTGAAGTAATAGGGGCAAAGCTCGTTATGCATAAATTACCTTTGTCTTCAATTGTTGATGTTCCTGACATACTCTACCAACTAGACAGTAATTCCTTATGCTTCACTATTATTGTGAGAAAAAATTGTAAATTTAAATTAAATAAATGTTGTCGAATAGATTTAAAAATATATGTATATCAATAATACCAATATAGTTTATACCATAGCTAACGAGGTAATAAAGTACATTAAGCAAGTTTATCTATTATAAACTGTACTGCCAACTATGGAGAAATTATAATTTATATTGATAAAAATAGTTCAAAATATAGACAATTATTTTTTTCGTAATTAATATTTACGTGCAGGCTTTTGTAATATATTTCCTTATATAATGACGGTCATTAAATTAATTAGGCAGAACCTCTCGTGAAACGACAAAATGCTTTATAATTTTGGGTTAATTTAATTTTCAAAACATTTAATTACTTTTTTTAGCTCACCAGAGCCGAAGGCTCAAGTGAGCTTTTCTGATCAAATTTAATCCATTGTCTTTCGTTGTCGTTGTCGTTAACTTTTTAAATTTTCTTCTCAAGAACCACGGGGCCAATTTCAACCAAACTTGGCACAAAGAATCCTAAGGTGAAGGGGATTCAAGTTTGTTCACATAAAAAGCCAAGCTTTTATTTAAGGGGAGAAAATAAAAAAAAATAATGAAAATTTTATGGTATGATTTAAAAATCTCAAGAACCACTGTGCCAGGAAAAATGAATCTCATAGGGAATCTTCAGGAAAGGGTAGATTAGGTTTTCAAATCATGACTCCCAGGGGTAGGGCGGGGCCACAATGGCCAATCAAATTTTACATAAAATTACATAGGAAATTTTTTAAAAATCTTCTACTCAAGAATAGCAAAAACATGAATTATCATATTTATATAGAAGCATCCTCAGGTAGTGTAGATTCAAGTTTGTTCAAATTTTGACCCCTAGGGGTAGGGCGGGGCTTCAATGGCCGATCAAAGTTTTACATAGAAATATATAGGAAACTTTTTTGAAAATCTTTTTCTCGAGAATAGCAAAGGCGTGAATGATCAAATTTTTATGGAAGCATCCCAAGGAATTGTAGATTCTGATTTGTTCAAATCATTACTCCCAGGGGTAGGGCGGGGCCACAATGGTCGATCAAATTTTACATAGAATTACATCGGAAATTTCTTTAAAAAATCTTCCACTCAAGAATAGCAAAGACATGAATTATCATATTCATATGGAAGCATCCTCTGATAGTGTAGATTCAAGTTTGTACGAATCTTGACCCCTAGGGGTAGGGCGGGGCTTTAATGGCCGATCAAAGTTTTACATTGATATATATGAGAAATTTCCTTAAAAATATTCTTCTCAAGAACAGCAAGGACATAAATTATCATATTTATATGAAAGCATCCTCAGGAAGTGTAGATTCAGGATTGTTCAAATCATGACCCCTGGGGGGTTGGGCGGGACCACAATGGCCAATCAGAGTTCTACATAGAAATATAAAGGGAAATTCTATAAATATCTTTTTCTCAAGAATAACAAAGACAAGCATGATCATATTTATATGGAAGCATCCTCAGTGTATATTCAGGTTTTTTCCAATCATGATCCCTAGAGGTAGGGTAGGACAACAACATGGAATCCAAGTTTTACATAGAAACATGTAGAAAAAAATCTTTAAAATTCTGATTCAATTTTGTTTCAGTCATGACCCCTGGGGGTAGGGCGGGGCCACAATGTAAGTTCAAATGTAAAGGACAATAAGGCCACAGGTAGTCAAAGAAATATGCAAGCATCTTTAGTTAGTGTAGATTTTAGTTTGTTTTTTTTTTCAAATCATACCCTCTCCCTCTTAAGGATTGGTTTGGATCACTATTGGGTTTAAACGTTTCAATAATAAACTGAATTCTGCCTTTCTCCTAGCCACATTGCTCAGGTGAGCAATGTCAAACATGGGCCTCTTGTTTTATATTTTAGAGTGATTTGGTAGTTAAAGCAAAGACGGAAATATTCAATTTACATCATGTGACCAGGATTAATTCAATTTATCTTCAATCGCAATCACCATATTAAGTATTGTTAATAGATTTTTAGAGATCGATCACTTTTTGTTAATTTCAACATTTTAATGCGTTTGTTTCAATTGAAGTATTGACTTTCTTCATGATTTTTGTAATCACTATATGAAAGAGTCATGGGAAGTTGGAGTATTTTATCGTTCATGCTTGTCTTTTACTTGTCAAAATTTTCAGTGAGTAACTTTGAAAAAAAATTGATTGATTTTTTTTTTCTATCATATATATTTACATTTATGACTTTCATTTCTCAGAATTTTTAAATGTCCAGCCGGGGAAAAGTTTGATCTTCAAACGAAATCCTGTGTAGGTAAGAGACACTTTTGAGACATAAGACTTCAATTCATGACATGTATAAAAGCTGATTTTGAGAAAAATTCATCAAAATTATTTAATTAAACGTATTTAAATTGAAAAAAAAATCTACCAACTGCACTTTTACACTGAGGGGCAAAAGATGACCAAACTTTTTTTTCTTTTCTTAAGATTTAAAATTAAATTAGTTTACGCGCAAAAATTAAGAAAAGTATCCATGGCAAGAACTTTCAATTCTTTATTGACTGTAATA
The DNA here is from genome assembly GCF_032062105.1 of Saccostrea cuccullata. Lineage (NCBI taxonomy): Eukaryota > Metazoa > Mollusca > Bivalvia > Ostreida > Ostreidae > Saccostrea > Saccostrea cuccullata. Next base: position 16,808 of record NW_026922990.1, read on the forward strand.
AATTGAATGGGATAAGCGAGATTCATTTTCATGATTTGTAATCATATGTGTCTTTGTAAGATTGTGATGATGGATATTCTGGACCTAATTGTTCCATACGTTGTCCTTACCCTGGATATGGTAGGGCTTGTCAATATCTTTGCGACTGTGCTGAAGAGGAATGTGATGCTGTTATGGGTTGTATAACCAGTGCTACAGAAAAAGGTACGATACAATTTAAACAATATTAGGACAACAGAGCTTAAAACTCAGGAATGAATAGAAATAGAAAGTTAATTGAAAGACGGCTATATTTTGTAGAAATCCCAGGCATAAAGTCACGCACATTTTATGTAATGGAATTTGTCCTAAAAACTCAATCATTAAACATTAAGATGTCGGTATATCAAACTTTAGCAAACTTGTGATCCTCTCACATGACAAATAGGTGTTGTAAGTGACGTACAAGCGTCCCATTGACCAAATACAGAAACCTTACATGTATATTTATACATGCTAATTGAAGAATCCAAAAATTCTTGTTGTTAAAAAAATCAACACTGTTCTCGTTATATTACAACGCCTATTCTCAATATTTCTATGGGCCTCCTGAATATAGCTGCGTTTAATTTTGTTCTGCTTCTATCATTTATAAGCAAGTTTACATGTGCATGTACAAGTATAATTTCACTCTTTAACTTCTCGATTACAAGAAATATTAAGTCATTTTCGCCTTAAGTTTTTTGAGTTAAGAAATGTCAAAAATGCCCGATTAAGAAGCTTCGTTTCCCACAAGACACGATAAGAAAGAAAGGGCTGAGATCTTCGAATAATCTTTTAAAAGAACAAAAACGCGGACGGGAAAACATGCATTTAAGCTATATGTAGTAAGGATCGTGAAATAATGTAATTCAGAATTGTTTACGTCATGGACAACAAAAAAAGTATGGCCCAATTAGAGAATCTTTTTTTTCACATTAGAATAGATATCAGGAAGGGCTTAATTTACTGAAGATTCCCTGGGCCAAAAGATGACACATTTTTTTTAACACGAGGATAATCAGGATATATTGAAACCATTCTGTCCTTCAAAAATGACTGCAATACGTAGACTACAAAACTATGTTTCTAAAAGAAATAGAAAATACATTCCGGTTTGTAAAGAAAATATCTTTTATAAACTTTATTAAGACGTACCCCGTATTTAAAAACCTCCAGAAAATTGATTTTTTTCATTATGAACGTTAAATGTTGTTTTTTTTTTAATTTGTAGAAAAAAGAATCGAGATTGATCATGCTAAATCTTTGAAGACTAATTCTACTGTTGCTGTTTGTCCTTCAGCTGTTGGTACGAAAGAAATGACTACCTTGAAAAGTATTACTTTATCAATTGTTAAATATGAAAAGAAGGTTAACACACAAATAAGCACGCAAATAGGTTCAGTGGTTTTCTCAGTTTCATTGCTTTTTATTTGCTTTTTCTTTGTTGTATTTATCTACTCTAAAACGACAAAAATGCCAAAAGAATATAATGAAAAACATTATGAAGACATAAAGGAATTCAAAGTTTAAAGCTCATCTACTTTCAATATATATTTGTGTCATTGTAGAAAGTTATAGGCTAAATATATTTATATCTTCATGCAGAGTTTAAATTAAACCTATAGTTACATGTTGGCTACACTATTTGGTATATATTATCTAAATTATTTACTGATTACGTATACTTTTCCTGCGATTCCAAACTTCATAGTATTCTGACTCTGGTGTTATAATACAAAAATATACCAACTCATATTCGAGACATAAAAATTAAAATAAAATTACCAGATACATATTCACGTATTTTGTAAAAGGACAATGCATAAAGGGTTTTAATGTTACGATATAGGTTTATGTACATGCGTATACAGGACCATCTATACTTATTAAAAAGTATGAAAATATGAAGGAATTGTAGAAAGGTGTTCGTGGCAAAAGTCATAATAAGAGAATTGAGTTCCTGATTGACGTTCATTTTTTTCTTTATAGATTTATAAAATGTCAACTCAAAGTATGACATATGTATTTATACTTCTGATGCCGAATAATTAATTTTAATGTTTTAGAAATTGAAAAAATAGGTATTATTACATTAGGTTTGAAGCATGGTATTCAAGTCTGTCATGTGTAGTTTCTATCCATTTTACTCTGTTAATATCTATACGTATTTAAAAATATAATATGATACTGTAAAGTTGTTTAATCAGGATTTTCATGTATTTCCTGAATTAAAGGAAATACATATAGTTTCTTTAGAATAATAAAAGTTGAAATGCATGACATTTTAAATACATTTATGTATTTTATAAATACATGTACATAAATAATATGTATCCATTCATCTTTCACTCGGTTTATTATTTATTAACATGGGTAAAACTTGTAAATTTTCTATACTTAAAAACCTTCGTGTACCTTTTATGTCTATTATTGTTAATGCGCACAGAGGATCCATTAACAAACAATATACCAATCGTTAAAGGAAAAGCAACATTCATGCCAATTACATGTACATTTTCCTTTAAACAGGTGGTTCAGGTCAATCTATGATCGGTATTAACTCTTTACAACTTACAGAATTGCAATGCAACATACATTGAATCCTCGCGTCATAGAAATATTACTTTACCATTTCCCCGCAAGCACTTTCTGGCGGGGTACAAATTTTTCTAAAGTTTAGCGTAAATATCATTTATGACAGTAAATAATTTTATGCTGACGAATGATTTAATATTGCAAGTTGTGTTCATTTTGTGTTATGTTCAACATATATATTGTTTATGTAGTAAATTAGTTGTAACTGTAAACCATTATAAGGGCCTATGCAATTTTTCCCTGCTGGGAGCCTCAGGTTCAATGCTGCAATCTGATTGGTCGAGAGTTAGCGTCACTTTATACAGTTTGTAAGACAGTAGACATTTTTTGTGAGGAGGCTGAGAAAAATTTTTTAATTTGTGGAGACACATAGATCAAGTTCTTTACAGTAGGGCCCTTATGAAAAAACTGGGAGGTTCCCAAGGTAGTGTAGGTTCTTTTCGGAAGCAGCCCTTTCGTCAGTACTGCTTCAGGTTCAATGAAGGAAATCATGCCACTCTGAATGCAAATTCCCTCACATCTGTGCAACTTGCTACAAAGACCACCCAAAATCCCAATGTTGGAAAAATAATGACAGAACAAATTACAACAAAAGACAAACATACACAAAAACTAGTACCCAATCTGTTGATAAAAAAGATTAACCATCTTCCCACTCCCATCAGAATAAACAGATTAGAACATTATTTAGAAGGGTATGACAATAATAAAGCACAGTACTTGATAAATGGTTTCAAATACGGTTTCAGTCTAGAATTTACAGGGGAAAGGGGACATCAATTCAGTCCTAACCTCAAATCAGCATTAGAACACCCTGATATTGTTTCTGATAAAATTTCCAAGGAATTAAGTGCTGGTCGGATCAAGGGTCCCTTTAGTCAACCACCTTTTAATAATATGAAAATTTCACCCTTAGGTATTGTTCCTAAAAAATCGCCAA
>NW_026922991.1:0-20706 GCF_032062105.1 Saccostrea cuccullata
CCAATAAGTACATCAGTGTCGGACAACAATCAATTTACTTGACTTTATTCTAGGATATACTCGATGACTTGACCACGGGAGTGGAGACAGAGGATGACACACGACATTTTAAACACGTGATGGCTACCGTTCTTGATGAGTTAAAGGTAGGTTGTCATCTGAAAATTTGCTTTAAAAACATTATCTTTTTTTTAATGGAAGCTACAAAAATCTGCAGAACTGAGAATAATGTAGTTTGTGTTCAATTAAGTGACACGAAGGCAACGAAATGCAAAGATTTCATTTTAAATAAGTTATCTTTTTTTCCTCAAAAAATTAATTCCTTCTTTTTAGTCGAAAATACCCGTTCTTCAAGAACAAGAGACGACCTCGTTAAAGAAAGATGCTTCAATGAAAGACACAAACGCTGATATAAAGAAGACAGATAATACTTCTAGTGTCGTAAGTCTCTCACAATTTTACCCCCCCCCCAATAATGTAAAGCAAATATTTAGAGATTTTATTTCTTAAACTATAACATTCGAATTAATCTAACTAATTGATTTTATTTATTTCTTTGTTTTATTTTCTAACTTTTTTTCCCTATTTACTTGCAGGTCACTCGTAGAACATTTTTCCAGACACTTAAGAAAATAAACTTTAAGATGTTCTTCAGTTGTTGTATGAAGCAAGGAGAAGACTCCATACTTGTTAAATATCTGTTCCTGTCTTTCGAATTTGAACGTTTTGTAATTTTTTTAAGCATTTGATATCGTCCCTAAATATACACATTACCTACAAACCAAGTATTCAGTGTTGTGTTATTTTTTTAACAGTCTGAAAATTTCTTTTCCCAGTGGATATTGTGCCATATAAGCGGTTATCCATGAATAATCTTTTTTTCCTGCAAAATCTGGTATTTAGAGCTCGGCAGAGTGAATAGGACGAGCAAAAATAATACATATATAAACTGTGAATGATGTCATCACCAGAATGTTTTTGTGGGTGTGCACAATTTTCATGCACCTAAAAACTGATTTAAATAATAATATAGAGTGAAATATTTAAGACAATCGAAGATTTGTAGAATTGCATTAGCGTTTTGTAATTCGTAGGTAACACGGTGGAACACCGACTTTGATAGTTATCGCAAAAGACATATATTGTACAGTAACTGGGATCATTTTCATACATAAATAATGTCAGTCCTACATATTTAGTTTTTGTTGACGTATACAAAGAAACCTGAAAATATATTGTCATTATTTTGATATTTAATTTTATTTTGTCATTTTCCATACACCAGTCAATGAATTAATCGAATAATTCTCAGAATATCAATATTACCCTTTTCTCCTAACGCTGTACGTACGTAGAATATTTTTGTACATGACAAACCGCATCTCGAATCAAGACGAATTTTCAGGATATTGTAGTCAAAATGCTAAGGAAACTTTCTGAAAAGTTTGATTGTGATTGGTCCATGTACCTAGGAATTATAGATTTTATCGGCAAGAACTTCAAATTCGTCAGAAGAGGTCAAAATTTCTCCATGAAGAAGAGAGAAACAAAATAAACTTTTTTATCTGGATTTTCTTCACATTTAATGATGGCATTTGATTCCCCCGATATTATTTGATATTTTATTGTCATGTATTCATTTCTCATAATGTATGTGGAATTGATTTTAATTTTATTTCAAATAGTTTATCATGAAAAAATCATCGATTTTCCTTCGATATCTAGTATAATAGCTGTAAAAAAAAAAAAAGCAAACTATGAAATAAAACGAATATCGCTTTCAAAATGATCGAACTCGCAAGTCGCGACCCCCCCTTTTTTTTTCTTTTCCTACTTTTTTTTCTTGCTGCAAGAAAGCGAAAGCAGGCTTTAAGGAGGCAGACATTGTTTGTGACACAAAGTTGTATAGAGAGGAAAATAGTTTAAGAAGACGGGATTGGTGTATAATAAATATGTTGATATTTTGATAACCGCTTGGTTGAGGCGTTGAACACTTTGAATGAGTTGAAATAAATAAAATAAATATATTGAATGCGATTAGAACATACATAAAATGTAGAGCGAGCTTCTTTGGCACATTGCAAAGCCAGGAGTGGATCATAAGTGGTATATCTGGAAGGAAGTTCAAAGAAAAGGGGAGAGGGGGCGGGTTCAGATCTGCCTTATAAATATGGAAATTATTTTGCTATAGTATATGTTTCAAAGGGACCAAGTTCCTATTATGCTATAGATATAGGTAAGTTAGCGGTATTGCAGTGTACATACGTGTAGCATCATTCATGCAAACATTGGAGGACATATCGCACGGTATCTGCAGTCATTTCAAGGTTCGGCATGGAACGTTATGATCTCAAAGAGACACAAAACGTCACAATATGGATGACGTCATAAAAGTGAGATGTCATACTTTCTCAGTTGTCAAGGAACACTGTAGTGAAGGAAAAGGCAGCAAACATTTGGTAAGAATTTCCATAGCTTTTATTCTAAGAAATTTGTCCTTATTCTGCAAAATGAAGTAGAGAACCTGTTTCGTATCTTCCAAATGATAGAAATCGACATGTTCCGCATATTCCATTTATTAATTTTGACTTGACAATAAATAATTAAAAGGATTAAGAAAAGTGGAAGGGCGGTTGAAATGAAATTGCAAAATAAACTTTTTTTTCTTTTTTTTTTTGCAATGTGAGATTTTATTTTTTTTTTCTTATTTTAGAAAACATGGAGGATAAGTTACAAATACTGAAGTTCGACAAGCCGTGGTATGTTATGGTGGAAGACCATGAAATGTGTCAGGTAATTTCAAATTAAATACTACATGCACGTGTCTCATGCATTCTAACACAAGAACAGTGTTTACAAACTTGGAGACTTTTTTGTCGTTTAATGACGAGTGAGTGAAATAGATCACAAATGCCCAATTCAACGGTCAGTTATATTAGATTAAATCAAATATAAGCGCTCGAATAACTTAGTAGACCTTATTAATTTTCACTTGATGGGTTGTAGTTAATATTAAGCTGTCCTAAGTTTTCACAAGTATCGTGCAGAATATTCGAAAAGTATAGAGTGGTCTTTTGACCATCACCTAACTGTTTGACGCGATGCTGCATGTCCGAAATAAATTGACAGTTTTCACTGTATGTTTACAGCTGTGTGTTTAAGAACAAAGCTTTTTTGTGAAGCAGATAGGTTCTACAGAGTACCAGTTTAGAATTGTAAATTCAATCAATTGATTAACATCAATTGTCGCATTTTCTTCATTCTAGAGCATTTTTGACGATCTTCTTGAAAAAGTGGATAGAGAGATTGCTATCAAAAACAAACTGGACGCTCTAATGGCAAGAGCGCAGGTATTCATATGTTACATGCCTTTGTATATTTATAAATTGCATTTTGATTGGAAATATGTCGATTTGGCAATTTTGACTTTTCGATTCTGAACTTAAAAAAAATTTATGTGTTTTAAAAAAATACTTACATTAATTTTAGGAAAGGCAAAGGAGGTATGAAATTCTCAAGTTTGATAGACCGTGGTGCGAAATGGTGGAGGAACCAGAAATATGCGAGGTAAGCACGGAAAATGAACGTTTTCATCAATGTGCATTTTTTAAGTTTTAATGCTCTACCAGAAATCTTTAAGCATGCGCTCATTTGTATAAATACACCCCTTATATAGAATGTCAAACACTTTTAAATCGAAATAAATGTATCCAATAAGTACATCAGTGTCGGACAACAATCAATTTACTTGACTTTATTCTAGGATATACTCGATGACTTGACCACGGGAGTGGAGACAGAGGATGACACACGACATTTTAAACACGTGATGGCTACCGTTCTTGATGAGTTAAAGGTAGGTTGTCATCTGAAAATTTGCTTTAAAAACATTATCTTTTTTTTAATGGAAGCTACAAAAATCTGCAGAACTGAGAATAATGTAGTTTGTGTTCAATTAAGTGACACGAAGGCAACGAAATGCAAAGATTTCATTTTAAATAAGTTATCTTTTTTTCCTCAAAAAATTAATTCCTTCTTTTTAGTCGAAAATACCCGTTCTTCAAGAACAAGAGACGACCTCGTTAAAGAAAGATGCTTCAATGAAAGACACAAACGCTGATATAAAGAAGACAGATAATACTTCTAGTGTCGTAAGTCTCTCACAATTTTACCCCCCCCCCCCCCCCCCCCGCCAATAATGTAAAGCAAATATTTAGAGATTTTATTTCTTAAACTATAACATTCGAATTAATCTGACTAATTGATTTTATTTATTTCTTTGTTTTATTTTCTAACTTTTTTTCCCTATTTACTTGCAGGTCACTCGTAGAACATTTTTCCAGAACATGAAGAAAAGGCTCCGCAAGATGTTCTTCAGTTGTTGTATGAAGCAAGGAGAAGACTGTGATACTTGTTAAATATCTGTTCCTGTCTTTCGAATTTGAACGTTTTGTAATTTTTTTAAGCATTTGATATCGTCCCTAAATATACACATTACCTACAAACCAAGTATTCAGTGTTGTGTTATTTTTTTAACAGTCTGAAAATTTCTTTTCCCAGTGGATATTGTGCCATATAAGCGGTTATCCATGAAGAATCTTTTTTTCCTGCAAAATCTGGTATTTAGAGCGCCGGCAGAGTGAATAGGACGAGCAAAAATAATACATATATAAACTGTGAATGATGTCATCACCAGAATGTTTTTGTGGGTGTGCACAATTTTCTAATATTGTTAAAAGATTGGACACTCTAAAATGCACCTAAAAACTGATTTAAATAATAATATAGAGTGAAATATTTAAGACAATCGAAGATTTGTAGAATTGCATTAGCGTTTTGTAATTCGTAGGTAACACGGTGGAACACCGACTTTGATAGTTATCGCAAAAGTTGTACAGTAACTGGGTCTCAACATAAATAATGTCAGTCCTACATATTTAGTTTTTGTTGACGTATACAAAGACCAATATATTGTCATTATTTTGATATTTAATTTTATTTTGTCATTTTCCATACACCAGTCAATGAATTAATCGAATAATTCTCAGAATATCAATATTACCCTTTTCTCCTAACGCTGTACGTACGTAGAATATTTTTGTACATGACAAACCGCATCTCGGATCAAGACGAATTTTCAGGATATTGTAGTCAAAATGCTAAGGAAACTTTCTGAAAAGTTTGATTGTGATTGGTCCATGTACCTAGGAATTATAGATTTTATCGGCAAGAACTTCAAATTCGTCAGAGGTCAAAATTTCTCCATGAAGAAGAGAGAAACAAAATAAACTTTTTTATCTGGATTTTCTTCACATTTAATGATGGCATTTGATTCCCCCGATATTATTTGATATTTTATTGTCATGTATTCATTTCTCATAATGTATGTGGAATTGATTTTAATTTTATTTCAAATAGTTTATCATGAAAAAATCATCGATTTTCCTTCGATATCTAGTATAATAGCTGTAAAAAAAAAAAAAAAGCAAACTATGAAATAAAACGAATATCGCTTTCAAAATGATCGAACTCGCAAGTCGCGACCCCCCCCCCCTTTTTTTTTCTTTTCCTACTTTTTTTTCTTGCTGCAAGAAAGCGAAAGCAGGCTTTAAGGAGGCAGACATTGTTTGTGACACAAAGTTGTATAGAGAGGAAAATAGTTTAAGAAGACGGGATTGGTGTATAATAAATATGTTGATATTTTGATAACCGCTTGGTTGAGGCGTTGAACACTTTGAATGAGTTGAAATAAATAAAATAAATATATTGAATGCGATTAGAACATACATAAAATGTAGAGCGAGCTTCTTTGGCACATTGCAAAGCCAGGAGTGGATCATAAGTGGTATATCTGGAAGGAAGTTCAAAGAAAAGGGGAGAGGGGGCGGGTTCAGATCTGCCTTATAAATATGGAAATTATTTTGCTATAGTATATGTTTCAAAGGGACCAAGTTCCTATTATGCTATAGATATAGGTAAGTTAGCGGTATTGCAGTGTACATACGTGTAGCATCATTCATGCAAACATTGGAGGACATATCGCACGGTATCTGCAGTCATTTCAAGGTTCGGCATGGAACGTTATGATCTCAAAGAGACACAAAACGTCACAATATGGATGACGTCATAAAAGTGAGATGTCATACTTTCTCAGTTGTCAAGGAACACTGTAGTGAAGGAAAAGGCAGCAAACATTTGGTAAGAATTTCCATAGCTTTTATTCTAAGAAATTTGTCCTTATTCTGCAAAATGAAGTAGAGAACCTGTTTCGTATCTTCCAAATGATAGAAATCGACATGTTCCGCATATTCCATTTATTAATTTTGACTTGACAATAAATAATTAAAAGGATTAAGAAAAGTGGAAGGGCGGTTGAAATGAAATTGCAAAATAAACTTTTTTTTCTTTTTTTTGCAATGTGAGATTTTATTTTTTTTTCTTATTTTAGAAAACATGGAGGATAAGTTACAAATACTGAAGTTCGACAAGCCGTGGTATGTTATGGTGGAAGACCATGAAATGTGTCAGGTAATTTCAAATTAAATACTACATGCACGTGTCTCATGCATTCTAACACAAGAACAGTGTTTACAAACTTGGAGACTTTTTTGTCGTTTAATGACGAGTGAGTGAAATAGATCACAAATGCCCAATTCAACGGTCAGTTATATTAGATTAAATCAAATATAAGCGCTCGAATAACTTAGTAGACCTTATTAATTTTCACTTGATGGGTTGTAGTTAATATTAAGCTGTCCTAAGTTTTCACAAGTATCGTGCAGAATATTCGAAAAGTATAGAGTGGTCTTTTGACCATCACCTAACTGTTTGACGCGATGCTGCATGTCCGAAATAAATTGACAGTTTTCACTGTATGTTTACAGCTGTGTGTTTAAGAACAAAGCTTTTTTGTGAAGCAGATAGGTTCTACAGAGTACCAGTTTAGAATTGTAAATTCAATCAATTGATTAACATCAATTGTCGCATTTTCTTCATTCTAGAGCATTTTTGACGATCTTCTTGAAAAAGTGGATAGAGAGATTGCTATCAAAAACAAACTGGACGCTCTAATGGCAAGAGCGCAGGTATTCATATGTTACATGCCTTTGTATATTTATAAATTGCATTTTGATTGGAAATATGTCGATTTGGCAATTTTGACTTTTCGATTCTGAACTTAAAAAAAATTTATGTGTTTTAAAAAAATACTTACATTAATTTTAGGAAAGGCAAAGGAGGTATGAAATTCTCAAGTTTGATAGACCGTGGTGCGAAATGGTGGAGGAACCAGAAATATGCGAGGTAAGCACGGAAAATGAACGTTTTCATCAATGTGCATTTTTTAAGTTTTAATGCTCTACCAGAAATCTTTAAGCATGCGCTCATTTGTATAAATACACCCCTTATATAGAATGTCAAACACTTTTAAATCGAAATAAATGTATCCAATAAGTACATCAGTGTCGGACAACAATCAATTTACTTGACTTTATTCTAGGATATACTCGATGACTTGACCACGGGAGTGGAGACAGAGGATGACACACGACATTTTAAACACGTGATGGCTACCGTTCTTGATGAGTTAAAGGTAGGTTGTCATCTGAAAATTTGCTTTAAAAACATTATCTTTTTTTTAATGGAAGCTACAAAAATCTGCAGAACTGAGAATAATGTAGTTTGTGTTCAATTAAGTGACACGAAGGCAACGAAATGCAAAGATTTCATTTTAAATAAGTTATCTTTTTTTCCTCAAAAAATTAATTCCTTCTTTTTAGTCGAAAATACCCGTTCTTCAAGAACAAGAGACGACCTCGTTAAAGAAAGATGCTTCAATGAAAGACACAAACGCTGATATAAAGAAGACAGATAATACTTCTAGTGTCGTAAGTCTCTCACAATTTTACCCCCCCCCCCCCGCCAATAATGTAAAGCAAATATTTAGAGATTTTATTTCTTAAACTATAACATTCGAATTAATCTGACTAATTGATTTTATTTATTTCTTTGTTTTATTTTCTAACTTTTTTTCCCTATTTACTTGCAGGTCACTCGTAGAACATTTTTCCAGAACATGAAGAAAAGGCTCCGCAAGATGTTCTTCAGTTGTTGTATGAAGCAAGGAGAAGACTGTGATACTTGTTAAATATCTGTTCCTGTCTTTCGAATTTGAACGTTTTGTAATTTTTTTAAGCATTTGATATCGTCCCTAAATATACACATTACCTACAAACCAAGTATTCAGTGTTGTGTTATTTTTTTAACAGTCTGAAAATTTCTTTTCCCAGTGGATATTGTGCCATATAAGCGGTTATCCATGAAGAATCTTTTTTTCCTGCAAAATCTGGTATTTAGAGCGCCGGCAGAGTGAATAGGACGAGCAAAAATAATACATATATAAACTGTGAATGATGTCATCACCAGAATGTTTTTGTGGGTGTGCACAATTTTCTAATATTGTTAAAAGATTGGACACTCTAAAATGCACCTAAAAACTGATTTAAATAATAATATAGAGTGAAATATTTAAGACAATCGAAGATTTGTAGAATTGCATTAGCGTTTTGTAATTCGTAGGTAACACGGTGGAACACCGACTTTGATAGTTATCGCAAAAGTTGTACAGTAACTGGGTCTCAACATAAATAATGTCAGTCCTACATATTTAGTTTTTGTTGACGTATACAAAGACCAATATATTGTCATTATTTTGATATTTAATTTTATTTTGTCATTTTCCATACACCAGTCAATGAATTAATCGAATAATTCTCAGAATATCAATATTACCCTTTTCTCCTAACGCTGTACGTACGTAGAATATTTTTGTACATGACAAACCGCATCTCGGATCAAGACGAATTTTCAGGATATTGTAGTCAAAATGCTAAGGAAACTTTCTGAAAAGTTTGATTGTGATTGGTCCATGTACCTAGGAATTATAGATTTTATCGGCAAGAACTTCAAATTCGTCAGAGGTCAAAATTTCTCCATGAAGAAGAGAGAAACAAAATAAACTTTTTTATCTGGATTTTCTTCACATTTAATGATGGCATTTGATTCCCCCGATATTATTTGATATTTTATTGTCATGTATTCATTTCTCATAATGTATGTGGAATTGATTTTAATTTTATTTCAAATAGTTTATCATGAAAAAATCATCGATTTTCCTTCGATATCTAGTATAATAGCTGTAAAAAAAAAAAAAAAAGCAAACTATGAAATAAAACGAATATCGCTTTCAAAATGATCGAACTCGCAAGTCGCGACCCCCCCCCCTTTTTTTTTTCTTTTCCTACTTTTTTTTCTTGCTGCAAGAAAGCGAAAGCAGGCTTTAAGGAGGCAGACATTGTTTGTGACACAAAGTTGTATAGAGAGGAAAATAGTTTAAGAAGACGGGATTGGTGTATAATAAATATGTTGATATTTTGATAACCGCTTGGTTGAGGCGTTGAACACTTTGAATGAGTTGAAATAAATAAAATAAATATATTGAATGCGATTAGAACATACATAAAATGTAGAGCGAGCTTCTTTGGCACATTGCAAAGCCAGGAGTGGATCATAAGTGGTATATCTGGAAGGAAGTTCAAAGAAAAGGGGAGAGGGGGCGGGTTCAGATCTGCCTTATAAATATGGAAATTATTTTGCTATAGTATATGTTTCAAAGGGACCAAGTTCCTATTATGCTATAGATATAGGTAAGTTAGCGGTATTGCAGTGTACATACGTGTAGCATCATTCATGCAAACATTGGAGGACATATCGCACGGTATCTGCAGTCATTTCAAGGTTCGGCATGGAACGTTATGATCTCAAAGAGACACAAAACGTCACAATATGGATGACGTCATAAAAGTGAGATGTCATACTTTCTCAGTTGTCAAGGAACACTGTAGTGAAGGAAAAGGCAGCAAACATTTGGTAAGAATTTCCATAGCTTTTATTCTAAGAAATTTGTCCTTATTCTGCAAAATGAAGTAGAGAACCTGTTTCGTATCTTCCAAATGATAGAAATCGACATGTTCCGCATATTCCATTTATTAATTTTGACTTGACAATAAATAATTAAAAGGATTAAGAAAAGTGGAAGGGCGGTTGAAATGAAATTGCAAAATATACTTTTTTTTCTTTTTTTTTTTGCAATGTGAGATTTTTTTTTTCCTTCTTATTTTAGAAAACATGGAGGATAAGTTACAAATACTGAAGTTCGACAAGCCGTGGTATGTTATGGTGGAAGACCATGAAATGTGTCAGGTAATTTCAAATTAAATACTACATGCACGTGTCTCATGCATTCTAACACAAGAACAGTGTTTACAAACTTGGAGACTTTTTTGTCGTTTAATGACGAGTGAGTGAAATAGATCACAAATGCCCAATTCAACGGTCAGTTATATTAGATTAAATCAAATATAAGCGCTCGAATAACTTAGTAGACCTTATTAATTTTCACTTGATGGGTTGTAGTTAATATTTAGCTGTCCTAAGTTTTCACAAGTATCGTGCAGAATATTCGAAAAGTATAGAGTGGTCTTTTGACCATCACCTAACTGTTTGACGCGATGCTGCATGTCCGAAATAAATTGACAGTTTTCACTGTATGTTTACAGCTGTGTGTTTAAGAACAAAGCTTTTTTGTGAAGCAGATAGGTTCTACAGAGTACCAGTTTAGAATTGTAAATTCAATCAATTGATTAACATCAATTGTCGCATTTTCTTCATTCTAGAGCATTTTTGACGATCTTCTTGAAAAAGTGGATAGAGAGATTGCTATCAAAAACAAACTGGACGCTCTAATGGCAAGAGCGCAGGTATTCATATGTTACATGCCTTTGTATATTTATAAATTGCATTTTGATTGGAAATATGTCGATTTGGCAATTTTGACTTTTCGATTCTGAACTTAAAAAAAATTTATGTGTTTTAAAAAAATACTTACATTAATTTTAGGAAAGGCAAAGGAGGTATGAAATTCTCAAGTTTGATAGACCGTGGTGCGAAATGGTGGAGGAACCAGAAATATGCGAGGTAAGCACGGAAAATGAACGTTTTCATCAATGTGCATTTTTTAAGTTTTAATGCTCTACCAGAAATCTTTAAGCATGCGCTCATTTGTATAAATACACCCCTTATATAGAATGTCAAACACTTTTAAATCGAAATAAATGTATCCAATAAGTACATCAGTGTCGGACAACAATCAATTTACTTGACTTTATTCTAGGATATACTCGATGACTTGACCACGGGAGTGGAGACAGAGGATGACACACGACATTTTAAACACGTGATGGCTACCGTTCTTGATGAGTTAAAGGTAGGTTGTCATCTGAAAATTTGCTTTAAAAACATTATCTTTTTTTTAATGGAAGCTACAAAAATCTGCAGAACTGAGAATAATGTAGTTTGTGTTCAATTAAGTGACACGAAGGCAACGAAATGCAAAGATTTCATTTTAAATAAGTTATCTTTTTTTCCTCAAAAAATTAATTCCTTCTTTTTAGTCGAAAATACCCGTTCTTCAAGAACAAGAGACGACCTCGTTAAAGAAAGATGCTTCAATGAAAGACACAAACGCTGATATAAAGAAGACAGATAATACTTCTAGTGTCGTAAGTCTCTCACAATTTTACCCCCCCCCCCCCCCCCCCCCCCCCCCCCCCCGCCAATAATGTAAAGCAAATATTTAGAGATTTTATTTCTTAAACTATAACATTCGAATTAATCTGACTAATTGATTTTATTTATTTCTTTGTTTTATTTTCTAACTTTTTTTCCCTATTTACTTGCAGGTCACTCGTAGAACATTTTTCCAGAACATGAAGAAAAGGCTCCGCAAGATGTTCTTCAGTTGTTGTATGAAGCAAGGAGAAGACTGTGATACTTGTTAAATATCTGTTCCTGTCTTTCGAATTTGAACGTTTTGTAATTTTTTTAAGCATTTGATATCGTCCCTAAATATACACATTACCTACAAACCAAGAATTCAGTGTTGTGTTATTTTTTTAACAGTCTGAAAATTTCTTTTCCCAGTGGATATTGTGCCATATAAGCGGTTATCCATGAAGAATCTTTTTTTCCTGCAAAATCTGGTATTTAGAGCGCCGGCAGAGTGAATAGGACGAGCAAAAATAATACATATATAAACTGTGAATGATGTCATCACCAGAATGTTTTTGTGGGTGTGCACAATTTTCTAATATTGTTAAAAGATTGGACACTCTAAAATGCACCTAAAAACTGATTTAAATAATAATATAGAGTGAAATATTTAAGACAATCGAAGATTTGTAGAATTGCATTAGCGTTTTGTAATTCGTAGGTAACACGGTGGAACACCGACTTTGATAGTTATCGCAAAAGTTGTACAGTAACTGGGTCTCAACATAAATAATGTCAGTCCTACATATTTAGTTTTTGTTGACGTATACAAAGACCAATATATTGTCATTATTTTGATATTTAATTTTATTTTGTCATTTTCCATACACCAGTCAATGAATTAATCGAATAATTCTCAGAATATCAATATTACCCTTTTCTCCTAACGCTGTACGTACGTAGAATATTTTTGTACATGACAAACCGCATCTCGGATCAAGACGAATTTTCAGGATATTGTAGTCAAAATGCTAAGGAAACTTTCTGAAAAGTTTGATTGTGATTGGTCCATGTACCTAGGAATTATAGATTTTATCGGCAAGAACTTCAAATTCGTCAGAGGTCAAAATTTCTCCATGAAGAAGAGAGAAACAAAATAAACTTTTTTATCTGGATTTTCTTCACATTTAATGATGGCATTTGATTCCCCCGATATTATTTGATATTTTATTGTCATGTATTCATTTCTCATAATGTATGTGGAATTGATTTTAATTTTATTTCAAATAGTTTATCATGAAAAAATCATCGATTTTCCTTCGATATCTAGTATAATAGCTGTAAAAAAAAAAAAAAAAAGCAAACTATGAAATAAAACGAATATCGCTTTCAAAATGATCGAACTCGCAAGTCGCGACCCCCCCCCCCCTTTTTTTTTCTTTTCCTACTTTTTTTTCTTGCTGCAAGAAAGCGAAAGCAGGCTTTAAGGAGGCAGACATTGTTTGTGACACAAAGTTGTATAGAGAGGAAAATAGTTTAAGAAGACGGGATTGGTGTATAATAAATATGTTGATATTTTGATAACCGCTTGGTTGAGGCGTTGAACACTTTGAATGAGTTGAAATAAATAAAATAAATATATTGAATGCGATTAGAACATACATAAAATGTAGAGCGAGCTTCTTTGGCACATTGCAAAGCCAGGAGTGGATCATAAGTGGTATATCTGGAAGGAAGTTCAAAGAAAAGGGGAGAGGGGGCGGGTTCAGATCTGCCTTATAAATATGGAAATTATTTTGCTATAGTATATGTTTCAAAGGGACCAAGTTCCTATTATGCTATAGATATAGGTAAGTTAGCGGTATTGCAGTGTACATACGTGTAGCATCATTCATGCAAACATTGGAGGACATATCGCACGGTATCTGCAGTCATTTCAAGGTTCGGCATGGAACGTTATGATCTCAAAGAGACACAAAACGTCACAATATGGATGACGTCATAAAAGTGAGATGTCATACTTTCTCAGTTGTCAAGGAACACTGTAGTGAAGGAAAAGGCAGCAAACATTTGGTAAGAATTTCCATAGCTTTTATTCTAAGAAATTTGTCCTTATTCTGCAAAATGAAGTAGAGAACCTGTTTCGTATCTTCCAAATGATAGAAATCGACATGTTCCGCATATTCCATTTATTAATTTTGACTTGACAATAAATAATTAAAAGGATTAAGAAAAGTGGAAGGGCGGTTGAAATGAAATTGCAAAATAAACTTTTTTTTCTTTTTTTTTTGCAATGTGAGATTTTTTTTTTCCTTCTTATTTTAGAAAACATGGAGGATAAGTTACAAATACTGAAGTTCGACAAGCCGTGGTATGTTATGGTGGAAGACCATGAAATGTGTCAGGTAATTTCAAATTAAATACTACATGCACGTGTCTCATGCATTCTAACACAAGAACAGTGTTTACAAACTTGGAGACTTTTTTGTCGTTTAATGACGAGTGAGTGAAATAGATCACAAATGCCCAATTCAACGGTCAGTTATATTAGATTAAATCAAATATAAGCGCTCGAATAACTTAGTAGACCTTATTAATTTTCACTTGATGGGTTGTAGTTAATATTAAGCTGTCCTAAGTTTTCACAAGTATCGTGCAGAATATTCGAAAAGTATAGAGTGGTCTTTTGACCATCACCTAACTGTTTGACGCGATGCTGCATGTCCGAAATAAATTGACAGTTTTCACTGTATGTTTACAGCTGTGTGTTTAAGAACAAAGCTTTTTTGTGAAGCAGATAGGTTCTACAGAGTACCAGTTTAGAATTGTAAATTCAATCAATTGATTAACATCAATTGTCGCATTTTCTTCATTCTAGAGCATTTTTGACGATCTTCTTGAAAAAGTGGATAGAGAGATTGCTATCAAAAACAAACTGGACGCTCTAATGGCAAGAGCGCAGGTATTCATATGTTACATGCCTTTGTATATTTATAAATTGCATTTTGATTGGAAATATGTCGATTTGGCAATTTTGACTTTTCGATTCTGAACTTAAAAAAAATTTATGTGTTTTAAAAAAATACTTACATTAATTTTAGGAAAGGCAAAGGAGGTATGAAATTCTCAAGTTTGATAGACCGTGGTGCGAAATGGTGGAGGAACCAGAAATATGCGAGGTAAGCACGGAAAATGAACGTTTTCATCAATGTGCATTTTTTAAGTTTTAATGCTCTACCAGAAATCTTTAAGCATGCGCTCATTTGTATAAATACACCCCTTATATAGAATGTCAAACACTTTTAAATCGAAATAAATGTATCCAATAAGTACATCAGTGTCGGACAACAATCAATTTACTTGACTTTATTCTAGGATATACTCGATGACTTGACCACGGGAGTGGAGACAGAGGATGACACACGACATTTTAAACACGTGATGGCTACCGTTCTTGATGAGTTAAAGGTAGGTTGTCATCTGAAAATTTGCTTTAAAAACATTATCTTTTTTTTAATGGAAGCTACAAAAATCTGCAGAACTGAGAATAATGTAGTTTGTGTTCAATTAAGTGACACGAAGGCAACGAAATGCAAAGATTTCATTTTAAATAAGTTATCTTTTTTTCCTCAAAAAATTAATTCCTTCTTTTTAGTCGAAAATACCCGTTCTTCAAGAACAAGAGACGACCTCGTTAAAGAAAGATGCTTCAATGAAAGACACAAACGCTGATATAAAGAAGACAGATAATACTTCTAGTGTCGTAAGTCTCTCACAATTTTACCCCCCCCCCCCCCCCCCCGCCAATAATGTAAAGCAAATATTTAGAGATTTTATTTCTTAAACTATAACATTCGAATTAATCTGACTAATTGATTTTATTTATTTCTTTGTTTTATTTTCTAACTTTTTTTCCCTATTTACTTGCAGGTCACTCGTAGAACATTTTTCCAGAACATGAAGAAAAGGCTCCGCAAGATGTTCTTCAGTTGTTGTATGAAGCAAGGAGAAGACTGTGATACTTGTTAAATATCTGTTCCTGTCTTTCGAATTTGAACGTTTTGTAATTTTTTTAAGCATTTGATATCGTCCCTAAATATACACATTACCTACAAACCAAGTATTCAGTGTTGTGTTATTTTTTTAACAGTCTGAAAATTTCTTTTCCCAGTGGATATTGTGCCATATAAGCGGTTATCCATGAAGAATCTTTTTTTCCTGCAAAATCTGGTATTTAGAGCGCCGGCAGAGTGAATAGGACGAGCAAAAATAATACATATATAAACTGTGAATGATGTCATCACCAGAATGTTTTTGTGGGTGTGCACAATTTTCTAATATTGTTAAAAGATTGGACACTCTAAAATGCACCTAAAAACTGATTTAAATAATAATATAGAGTGAAATATTTAAGACAATCGAAGATTTGTAGAATTGCATTAGCGTTTTGTAATTCGTAGGTAACACGGTGGAACACCGACTTTGATAGTTATCGCAAAAGTTGTACAGTAACTGGGTCTCAACATAAATAATGTCAGTCCTACATATTTAGTTTTTGTTGACGTATACAAAGACCAATATATTGTCATTATTTTGATATTTAATTTTATTTTGTCATTTTCCATACACCAGTCAATGAATTAATCGAATAATTCTCAGAATATCAATATTACCCTTTTCTCCTAACGCTGTACGTACGTAGAATATTTTTGTACATGACAAACCGCATCTCGGATCAAGACGAATTTTCAGGATATTGTAGTCAAAATGCTAAAGAAACTTTCTGAAAAGTTTGATTGTGATTGGTCCATGTACCTAGGAATTATAGATTTTATCGGCAAGAACTTCAAATTCGTCAGAGGTCAAAATTTCTCCATGAAGAAGAGAGAAACAAAATAAACTTTTTTATCTGGATTTTCTTCACATTTAATGATGGCATTTGATTCCCCCGATATTATTTGATATTTTATTGTCATGTATTCATTTCTCATAATGTATGTGGAATTGATTTTAATTTTATTTCAAATAGTTTATCATGAAAAAATCATCGATTTTCCTTCGATATCTAGTATAATAGCTGTAAAAAAAAAAAAAGCAAACTATGAAATAAAACGAATATCGCTTTCAAAATGATCGAACTCGCAAGTCGCGACCCCCCCCCCCTTTTTTTTTTCTTTTCCTACTTTTTTTTCTTGCTGCAAGAAAGCGAAAGCAGGCTTTAAGGAGGCAGACATTGTTTGTGACACAAAGTTGTATAGAGAGGAAAATAGTTTAAGAAGACGGGATTGGTGTATAATAAATATGTTGATATTTTGATAACCGCTTGGTTGAGGCGTTGAACACTTTGAATGAGTTGAAATAAATAAAATAAATATATTGAATGCGATTAGAACATACATAAAATGTAGAGCGAGCTTCTTTGGCACATTGCAAAGCCAGGAGTGGATCATAAGTGGTATATCTGGAAGGAAGTTCAAAGAAAAGGGGAGAGGGGGCGGGTTCAGATCTGCCTTATAAATATGGAAATTATTTTGCTATAGTATATGTTTCAAAGGGACCAAGTTCCTATTATGCTATAGATATAGGTAAGTTAGCGGTATTGCAGTGTACATACGTGTAGCATCATTCATGCAAACATTGGAGGACATATCGCACGGTATCTGCAGTCATTTCAAGGTTCGGCATGGAACGTTATGATCTCAAAGAGACACAAAACGTCACAATATGGATGACGTCATAAAAGTGAGATGTCATACTTTCTCAGTTGTCAAGGAACACTGTAGTGAAGGAAAAGGCAGCAAACATTTGGTAAGAATTTCCATAGCTTTTATTCTAAGAAATTTGTCCTTATTCTGCAAAATGAAGTAGAGAACCTGTTTCGTATCTTCCAAATGATAGAAATCGACATGTTCCGCATATTCCATTTATTAATTTTGACTTGACAATAAATAATTAAAAGGATTAAGAAAAGTGGAAGGGCGGTTGAAATGAAATTGCAAAATAAACATTTTTCTATTTTTTTTTTGCAATGTGAGATTTTTTTTTTCCTTCTTATTTTAGAAAACATGGAGGATAAGTTACAAATACTGAAGTTCGACAAGCCGTGGTATGTTATGGTGGAAGACCATGAAATGTGTCAGGTAATTTCAAATTAAATACTACATGCACGTGTCTCATGCATTCTAACACAAGAACAGTGTTTACAAACTTGGAGACTTTTTTGTCGTTTAATGACGAGTGAGTGAAATAGATCACAAATGCCCAGTTCAACGGTCAGTTATATTAGATTAAATCAAATATAAGCGCTCGAATAACTTAGTAGACGTTTTTTAATTTTCACTTGATGGGTTGTAGTTAATATTAAGCTGTCCTAAGTTTTCACAAGTATCGTGCAGAATATTCGAAAAGTATAGAGTGGTCTTTTGACCATCACCTAACTGTTTGACGCGATGCTGCATGTCCGAAATAAATTGACAGTTTTCACTGTATGTTTACAGCTGTGTGTTTAAGAACAAAGCTTTTTTGTGAAGCAGATAGGTTCTACAGAGTACCAGTTTAGAATTGTAAATTCAATCAATTGATTAACATTAATTGTCGCATTTTCTTCATTCTAGAGCATTTTTGACGATCTTCTTGAAAAAGTGGATAGAGAGATTGCTATCAAAAACAAACTGGACGCTCTAATGGCAAGAGCGCAGGTATTCATATGTTACATGCCTTTGTATATTTATAAATTGCATTTTGATTGGAAATATGTCGATTTGGCAATTTTGTCTTTTCGATTCTGAACTTAAAAAATTTTTATGTGTTTTAAAAAATATTTACATTAATTTTAGGAAAGGCAAAGGAGGTATGAAATTCTCAAGTTTGATAGACCGTGGTGCGAAATGGTGGAGGAACCAGAAATATGCGAGGTAAGCACGGAAAATGAACGTTTTCATCAATGTGCATTTTTTAAGTTTTAATGCTCTACCAGAAATCTTTAAGCATGCGCTCAGTTGTATAAATACACCCCTTATATAGAATGTCAAACACTTTTAAATCGAAATAAATGTATCCAATAAGTACATCAGTGTCGGACAACAATCAATTTACTTGACTTTATTCTAGGATATACTCGATGACTTGACCACGGGAGTGGAGACAGAGGATGACACACGACATTTTAAACACGTGATGGCTACCGTTCTTGATGAGTTAAAGGTAGGTTGTCATCTGAAAATTTGCTTTAAAAACATTGTTATCTTTTTTTTAATGGAAGCTACAAAAATCTGCAGAACTGAGAATAATGTAGTTTGTGTTCAATTAAGTGACAGGAAGGCAACGAAATGCAAAGATTTCATTTTAAATAAGTTATCTTTTTTTCCTCAAAAAATTAATTCCTTCTTTTTAGTCGAAAATACCCGTTCTTCAAGAACAAGAGACGACCTCGTTAAAGAAAGATGCTTCAATGAAAGACACAAACGCTGATATAAAGAAGACAGATAATACTTCTAGTGTCGTAAGTCTCTCACAATTTTACCCCCCCCCCCCCCCCCCCGCCAATAATGTAAAGCAAATATTTAGAGATTTTATTTCTTAAACTATAACATTCGAATTAATCTGACTAATTGATTTTATTTATTTCTTTATTTTATTTTCTAACTTTTTTCCCCTATTTACTTGCAGGTCACTCGTAGAACATTTTTCCAGAACATGAAGAAAAGGCTCCGCAAGATGTTCTTCAGTTGTTGTATGAAGCAAGGAGAAGACTGTGATACTTGTTAAATATCTGTTCCTGTCTTTCGAATTTGAACGTTTTGTAATTTTTTTAAGCATTTGATATCGTCCCTAAATATACACATTACCTACAAACCAAGTATTCAGTGTTGTGTTTTTTTTTTAACAGTCTGAAAATTTCTTTTCCCAGTGGATATTGTGCCATATAAGCGGTTATCCATGAAGAATCTTTTTTTTCCTGCAAAATCTGGTATTTAGAGCGCCGACAGAGTGAATAGGACGAGCAAAAATAATACATATATAAACTGTGAATGATGTCATCATCAGAATGTTTTTGTGGGTGTGCACAATTTTCTAATATTGTTAAAAGATTGGACACTCTAAAATGCACCTAAAAACTGATTTAAATAATAATATAGAGTGAAATATTTAAGACAATCGAAGATTTGTAGAATTGCATTAGCGTTTTGTAATTCGTAGGTAACACGGTGGAACACCGACTTTGATAGTTATCGCAAAAGTTGTACAGTAACTGGGTCTCAATATAAATAATGTCAGTCCTACATATTTAGTTTTTGTTGACGCATACAAAGACCAATATATTGTCATTATTTTGATATTTAATTTTATTTTGTCATTTTCCATACACCAGTCAATGAATTAATCGAATAATTCTCAGAATATCAATATTACCCTTTTCTCCTAACGCTGTACGTACGTAGAATATTTTTGTACATGACAAACCGCATCTCGGATCAAGACGAATTTTCAGGATATTGTAGTCAAAATGCTAAAGAAACTTTCTGAAAAGTTTGATTGTGATTGGTCCATGTACCTAGGAATTATAGATTTTATCGGCAAGAACTTCAAATTCGTCAGAGGTCAAAATTTCTCCATGAAGAAGAGAGAAACAAAATAAACTTTTTTATCTGGATTTTCTTCACATTTAATGATGGCATTTGATTCCCCCGATATTATTTGATATTTTATTGTCATGTATTCATTTCTCATAATGTATGTGGAATTGATTTTAATTTTATTTCAAATAGTTTATCATGAAAAAATCATCGATTTTCCTTCGATATCTAGTATAATAGCTGTAAAAAAAAAAAAGCAAACTATGAAATAAAACGAATATCGCTTTCAAAATGATCGAACTCGCAAGTCGCGACCCCCCCCCTTTTTTTTTGTTTTCCTACTTTTTTTTCTTGCTGCAAGAAAGCGAAAGCAGGCTTTAAGGAGGCAGACATTGTTTGTGACACAAAGTTGTATAGAGAGGAAAATAGTTTAAGAAGACGGGATTGGTGTATAATAAATATGTTGATATTTTGATAACCGCTTGGTTGAGGCGTTGAACACTTTGAATGAGTTGAAATAAAT
>NW_026922992.1:0-20697 GCF_032062105.1 Saccostrea cuccullata
ATTTATTGCAAGGGCATACCCTCAATGTATCTTGTCAAGTATTTTACACAGCATTAGGATATTTGAAAAATGCTGCGAACGTCATGAAATCCTGCAAATAAATTAATTATAGCTATATTTAATGTAGATGACCAGCAAAATATTCAACCTTCTGCCCCACAATTTAAATTTTACCAATTAAAAAAGTGAATACTCAGCTATGTTAAGGACCGATATGGAAAATGTGACCTTTGCACCGTTTTAATATGTATTGCTTCTTTTAAAAAATTTTAACAAAGCAACTGAATACTTGTAGAAAAGGTAATATAGCTATCAATAATGGATAGGACTGGGCCGTAGTTATTACCAGTTATATCGCACGTATCAGCTGTTTGTCACGTGACTTGTATAAAAATAAAATTGTTAAGCTGAATGTAGGAAATGTGGATAGTGCGAGGGCATACGCTTGTTTTTCAAGAAAATAATTGATACACATTAAAAGAGGTTCATATCCTCTACCCAAAAAGTGCTGGGAGCTAGTCAGTGCTGTTTGCGAATTACTTAAAACAGTGCTGTTTGCGAATTACTTAAAATTTTGCCGAAAATGCTTATAATAGCTAAAAATTACCACTTCGCTTAAATTCTGTTATAAATACAATTAATGTTATGCAGACCAGGATCAGCTCCCAGCACTTTTCAAAATATACACTATATGAGCAATAAATATTCCAAATTTCAGCTCAAACAAAATAGTCTATGCCCTTGCACTTTTGATGTATATCACGAATACGCTCATCGTTTTAGCGATATTCTCTATATTCCTAATCCCTGTGCAGCTTCAATGCTACTAGATAAATTCATATTCTATACACATTTTATTTAATAAATTATTTTCTTTCAGCTTTAATGATTAGGTCTAAAAATTAGCAATGGTATCATATTTATTTAAGCATTCTTGTAATTATTAAACCAGTGAATTTACTCCTCCGGATCACTTGTGCTGCGTCATGTCAAGGCTGATGACGTCATATTTGACAAAAGATTCTCTTCTATTACTCGAGTGTATCGCTATCAAGTATTGCAATTTTACAAGATTTTTATGAATAATCGATAAAATAGATAAATTCAAGTTGTTATTTACGCATGATCATGTCGTTAATTAATTTTTGTAGCTTGTTAAATTTCAATGACGTCACAATTAAACTTCCAATACGATGTACAAGGAATGTGAACTCTGACCTTCCTTAACATAGCTGAGTATATATAGGTTTGCAGCACTTTTCACAACCTACATTAGTGTTAAAAAGAACTATAAATTAGACTAAGACTTTTAACTTGGTTATGCCCTTTTAAAATTAGAATTTATAGATGACCTCTAAACTAAAAGTATAATTGCTCATGTGACGTCGACATCACGAGAAAAGTCTAAATAAAAAAATTACATGTCCACAACACGTAGATTTCAACCACATTACATTTTCTAGATATCAGTGACATCCTAAAAAGAATAGTCCATCCTGATAAAGAATATATTTTTTATCTTTAAAAAAGTCGCTGATATTTCCATTTGTAGCCTAATTGTGCTGCGGAATGAGTGAACATTCCCTTCAGACCATTCACTCACTCCGTTTGCTCCTTCTTATGATAAATCTTAACAATTACTAAGAAGAAAAACAGTTAGTATTTCACTTTCCAGGTAATAATAAATTCTCTTTGCTGACAGTCGCCCGCGTGGCGCAGTGGTTAGAGCGTCTGCTCTAGAGTCGCGAAGTAAGGAGTCAATCTTTACGTCGCAGGTTCGAATCCCACTGTGGGACGTGGAGACCGGTCTTTCGGATGAGACGGTATAAACAGAGGCCCCGTGTCGCAGTAGGTGCTGACACGATAAAGATCCCTCACTGCTCAATGGCCCTGAGTGCCGAGCATAGGACAAAATTTGTTTCCCTCCACCTGCAAGAGGTGGGGTCTCCATATGAGTGAAAATTCTCGAGAGGGACATTAAACAATATACAATCAATCAATCAATCTTTGCTGACAAGAGCATTGTTTCCACTCAAAAACAATTCAAAATATTACAAAGACATATTATGTTATTGATTGCTTTGTCAACTGTAATCAGCACATAAAGGTAGGATAATCTATCTTATTCTTTTTCTTTTTCACTTCTGAATTATTTAACAGTGCACAGAAAAATGTCTTCTAGTGAAGACCTATTTCCCTAAAGGTTAACACATTTAGTGATTAGTTATTAGTCAGCATTAATATAAGATAAGTATAGGACATTAAGCGAAATTCTAAGTCAGGGATCAAACAAATAACAGTGTTTGTAAAATATGTGGTAAACCAAGTGTTGAGTTTGAAAATGACTTGTTTCTCATTCGAATTTCAATAATTATTTATTCACAACACACTAAAAGGATTTAATATATCTAAGTAAGCAAAGGCTTCAAACCTCCAGAAGAGTATTTAGTTCATAAGTACTTAAGTATTATATTTAAATAAGACCATATAGAACAAACACATGACATTGATATTAAATAAGTATTTGCTAAGTTAGCAAATAGATGACTATCAAATAAAGGAGATTAACAACTTGTGCCATACAATGCAATTGTTTTTCAAAGGTACATATATATATATATATATATATATATATATATATATATATATATATATATATATATATATATATATATATATATATATATATATATATATATATATATATATATATATATATATGATCTACACAGAGATATACTAAGGAGAAAAAAAATAAGACCCTGAAGATGCATACGACTAACTTGATCTTGATCTATTGGAGCGATTTTTTTTTTAAATTCCTTTTTGGTGCCAAGTTACATGGCATTTCCTGAATTAAAATGACATTTTGTCCGCGGATAATCTCAAGATATCAATGTAAAACTATCAGGGATTATAGATAGTGATTATCACTAACCAGGTCGCTACCTTACGTTTGTCGCCCGGTCGTTATGAGATGCAAATTGAAAAAAAATCGTATTTTCTATTTTTTTTTTGCTTTTTATTTATTTTTGGAATGTTCATAGAGATCCTTCTATTAATGCTTACTATAACAAATGTTTGAATAATGACAAATCTAACTTCTAGATATTAACATTTGAAAATCTGAAGCGGGACCAAGATGGCAGCTGCCTCTGTCAACTCTTCTATTTCGCAAGTCGGGGTTTATGGAGGCAGCCAAGCGTTAGTTTAAACGAAAATGAAATAAAGATAAAAGAACTGTAAAAGGCTACTTTGGTTATCACGTAGTAGTTACGTAACAAGTACATCAAACTAGAATTTAATTGTCCTTTCACTGCTTTAGTCTGACTTGGCTTAACACGATACGTAATGTGTATAATGTGTAAGATATACCCTCTAAAACTCAAAATAATATATATTCGATAAGAACGTAATATTTTTTTTAATTTCATGCAATCACACCTACTAAATAGAAGACTCTAACCATTTTTCAGGTTGATTTTACGGAATTATTTTCCAGAATAGGACGGAAGACCTCTCGTTTATCGCAAAGAGATCGTTTGTTGTCTATCTAATTTTTTTCACTTCTGAAATATTTAACACTTAAAAGGAAAGTGTCTTTTACTGTACAGATTTATTTCCCTAATGGTGCACACATGAAGTCACAAGTTATTGGTCAGCATTAATATAAGATAAGTTTAGCCATTTAACGAAATTCTGAGTCAGCTATCAAACAATTATCAATGTTTAAAATTCTGTGTTAAACCAAGTGTTGAGTTTGAAAATGACTTGTTAACGTCATTCTTATCTAAAAAAAAATTATAAATTCATAACACACTAAAAGGATTTAATACATCTAAGTAAGCAAAGGTCTCAAACCTCCTCAAGAAAATGTAGTTCTCATAAATGTTACAGTCAAAAAACGCCACATAACAAAAAACAAATGACATTGATATTAAATAAGTATTAGCTAATTTAGCAAATAGATGGTATGCTGTTATAGTGATAACGAATTGGTGCCATAAAATGCCATTTGTTCTAAAACCCCATTCAAATATATGTATGATTTATGCAAATATCAACAAAAAAGCAAGACTTTTTTTTACTGCGGATGACCAAGAAGGATGTAGAGATAACGAAAAGCATTCAATCTCAAATTCCACAAAACAATACAAAATAAGAGCAGAGCAAACACGGATCTCCGAAGCAGAGGGGTGGGTTCATGTGCCATGGAGGAGTAAGCATCCCCTGCATGGTAACAAACCATTTTTGCATGTTGACTAAGAAGGCAGTATTTGACTTCATTAAGAGAGTTATCAATGGAAGTCGAAATACATATATAGTAGACTTATGGAAAGATATGACGATTATCATTGAAATGAAAGCTAAAACACATTTATTTCAAATTTCTTATGAGCTATCAGATTTATACTAAAACTGGAAAACTGGGAATCTGAAGATTACCTTTTTTTTTAGTTGTATAAGATAGTTGCGAATAAGATATAGATATCTTTCTAATTTATAAAATATGTTTCCAATCGCCATTTTTCATTATACTGAAATCGCCCTAATTTCAACCTTCTAATGAAACCACTTTTAGCCCCACAGTACAATTACAATTTTTGTTACATGAACATGTCAAAAAACAATCCCTCATTTTTCTAATAAAATAATAATGAAAATGACTCAAGTGACCTTAGCCTTTTTTTGTCTTTTACACTAAACAAGTGTCAGATCAAAAGAAAAAAAAATGTCACATTGGCTTCTGACGTTTCCCGTTACGACGTTCAATGTTTGTGACCATGGTGACGTCAAAGCTAAACGTATTTTTGAAACATTTGACCCCCTGTCCGTGTTATGTTGTTTTGTATATGCAAAATAGAATAGAATGTAAATATTTTTGCCAAATTACAGTATTTATGTTTTGTTATGGGAAACCCATAATACGAGGGTCTATCCAAAATTTCTTGGATTTTCTTTCAAAAATTTTATCGTGACTATCGAGAAAAGCAAACATTAGATCCAGACATATTTATTTGATAGAGCCGATATGCAACATGACTGGAGATTTTCACTACTTTCTAATTACCCTAATAGTCATAAGGGATTTCTGGACAATTGTATAATCCGGGGGAGATTTCGAAGTAACGTCAACTTAGGTATGTGACATCACGTTAAAGGAGCATTTCGTCCTCACATTCTGCAGATAACTGCTCTTTCATTTCATTTCTATTCTGAGGAATAACATAGGTCTTCGCTAGCACCTCCTAATTTTCATATTATAATGATTTTTCAAAATGCTCACCGTCTTTCCATGGAATGTTTCGTTTACTTAAGGAATGAATTTAATAGCTACCCATTTTATACGGTATAAACTGGGTTGGGGCAGTGAACTCTTTATAAACCGCAAAAACTGTTCCAACCCAGTTTATATCGTATAAAATGGGTAGCTATTACTTTCATTGCTTATAATCTAATTTTCATTCATTTTTGTTAGAAAAAAAGATGATTGTTCGAACAAAAATGACTTCAATTTGTACAAAATTTGAATGTATCGTCAGGGGAATAATACATTTTTGACGGAGGTCATTGTGACGTAGGCAACCCAGTTTATAAGATATAAAGTATTTTTTAATCAAATCAAATACAGCTTCGCAACCAGAATTAAATTATAGAAAAATGTTAAACAAAGTACATGTACCCTGGTGGTTCTCGTCCATTAACGGTTAATTTGTGTACTGGGAAAAATGACGTTCCAAAAGATGGTGACACTTTTAATCAACCTTCATGGAGGTTCTTTTTTACTTAAATTCTCGCGCCAATGGAAAGCCGATTGCTTACATCATTTTTTTCAGTCGGTATCAGTATTATACTGTTTCGTTTAAATCAGTGTTGTAGTACCGGGCATTCCGGAGATTTTAGAAAAACTTTTAACTTGATTGAATTTTCACAGTGTCTTACAATGTCACCATTAACAACAAATCCAGAAATCATCCATTGAAAGCTAAATATAACCAGTAAAACTCATTTAGTCCTACAGAGTTTTATGTGAGGTCATAATTTTTATTTTGTATACCACTTAATGCGTTTTCTTCACTTTTACAATTAAGGGTACGTAACATAAACTAAAAATAGATGCAAAACTTGATATACGTTATATGTAAAAATTTCCAACCTTCTGAATCAATCTTTGTATGTATACGATCTATTAATTGGATGTGTACAACGGCACTATGTTTCAAGCTTCTGTGAAATTTCATTACATTTCATTTAGTGTTATAAAAGTTGTTATGAATTAGAGATGGGTTCCCCAAATCTTAACAGTCGGACGTACAGAAAGACGAGCATTATGATGATATTCAACGGATATTATTTAAAATATGATCAAATCCATTATTTTCATCTTTAGACCAATTAAAGATCCAGTCATTCTTGTTCTAAAATCGATCTTCCAGAGATAGTAAAATACGTAACAATCAGCCAATCAGTGGTACGCAATGCATTGAGGCT
The DNA here is from genome assembly GCF_032062105.1 of Saccostrea cuccullata. Taxonomy (NCBI): domain Eukaryota; kingdom Metazoa; phylum Mollusca; class Bivalvia; order Ostreida; family Ostreidae; genus Saccostrea; species Saccostrea cuccullata. The sequence goes on from NW_026922992.1 coordinate 6,493, forward strand.
TTTATATTTATACCCGCTAGATGGAAGATTGGTTTGCAATTTCTTCACAGAAACCGTACAACTGGTGTAATACACAAAGAACAACATGAGCAAACTCTGGGCTGTTTTTTTAATTGCTGCCTACTTTACGGTGCCTCTCGTCGCCATGTTTTCTAGGAGATTCGTCAGAAACATGGACTTTGATGATAAAAAGTCCGAAGGCGAACTTCTAGGGGAGTATTCTATGTCCTTTAAAGACTGTGCCGAGAAGTGTCGGGGGGATTGTAGGGTGTTTGGGTATAATGAAGGATTGAAGAAATGTCGGCTCCACAGGAAACTCCACAAGTCGTCAACATCAGATGAGGAGGGCTGGAGATACTTTTTTCATGATTGTATGTATTACCTTTTATAGAAAACGGATACGTTATTGTAGGTATTTCTTTTTATATATATTGTTTTAGAAAATGAAAAATATGGGGAAAACAATTCATACTCACTCCATTCAAACAATACAGCTCAAAAGCAGATCAAATAATAACCTCTAAATCAAAAGTGGGATCAGGTGCAATAGAAGAGTGAGCAATCCTGGCGATCGCACACTTTTACATCAACGAAATAACGGAGGGACCTTTTAAAATTGTAAATAATGGCTTTTGTAAATCCCTGAAAGTGCAAGAAAGGGTCCATTGGTTATAACTGTATAGATGGAACAGTTTTTTTTTACAGAAAATATTTCCTGATCAAATTAAAAAAAATCAATCTACTGTAATATTCTTTCATGTCTCAGATTAAAGCATTACCCCTATTAATTCAAATTTGAATTCTTATTACTCTGCTTGAAAATGATATTTGTTTTTTGGGGTTAAATTGATTTTGTTTTATATATAGATTTGCTTTTTGCTGACATGAGTATTGGATAATATTATTTTGAACTATGAGCTATTAATAAAATATATGTTAAATCATAGCGTAATTATGAGCAAATCCTCAGAGGGAGACTTTGATGTGAAAGAAAATTGTAAATTTCAAGATTTCTCCCAGTGCACATGCGATTTTCTTCAAATCTTTTAAAAAAATATTTTTGTTTAATAATTTAAACTAGGCAATTCATAAACGGTGATTTTGTTTATGTTTCTCGGTAAAAATTTAAAATTTTCTCATTTTCTCGTAAAATTATCATTTATTGGAATTATTAACGTTGAAGAAACACTATAGTACACGTATTACTTTGTAAATGTTAATCCAGTTTTTGTTTGGTTATTTTCTTTTTCTCATTTGGATGAATTCCAGAACTAAAGGATAAAATCTTAAAATTGACAAAGTGTTTTCAATTTATAAGGGAGCGGAATATCCAAAACAGTGATTAAACCTTGCAAAGCTTGTGTATGCTTATAATTGTAACCCTCTTTTGCTTCTGTGAATTCAATGATAGTGTCAGAAAAAAACATTGACTGACATTTAATGCTCATGTCAGGAAAAAAAACACTGACGACCATTCAATAGGTTGTTAGGCAGTATATATGGTAAAGTTTAAGTAATCATGGACAGTTAAAGAATCTTAAAACAGTTAATTATTATTTTACCACCGCTTGAAAAGCGGAGGGTATGATCGGGATGTCCCTCCGTCGGTCTAGCTGTCCGTCCGTCTGTGTCAATTCTATCTCGAATATCCATTTTTTATCATCAACTACTTTTATATCACTGAATGAAATTTAATGAAACTTTTACAGAATCTTTGTTTTATAGTGACATTGTGCACATCTCTATTTACTTTTTGATCGGACATATATTTCGGGTTTACTATAGAAAACATTGGCACTGCCATTCTCGATATTGAAGGATACTCCTCTCTTATCAAAAACTCCTCCTATACCACAGGATAAATATAATGATGTCATCACAGATTCTTTATTACAAAATGCCATTTTGCAATACCTATTTTACTTCCTGAATTTGACACTTTGTCGTGTCTCCAAGAGCAAAACATTGACTTCACCATTAAAATCAAATGGGGGGGGGGGGGGATATCATTTAGTGATCTCGGTGCTCACAGTACCTTTAGTTGTAGTACTCCTCAACAAAACATTTCAAATATTACACTTTTTTTTTTTTTTTAGAAAATATTGTTTAAGATTGAACAATATTTTTGTTTTCATTTTTTTAAAGGATGCTTTCTTGATCGAGAATTTTTTTTCTTCAAATAATAAATATACCGTAGTCATTTAAATATTACCCATAAAAATTGATTGTATTTGTTGATGAAAATATTTGAATTAAAATAGATAAGACAAATCAATACAACATAATAACGCATTCATTTTGAATTTAAAAAATGTTTGCACTTGCACTATCATGAGTAAATATTTCATCATATTTATTTTATCAGTTACAATCAATTAATTTCCGACTAAGATTGGAAAAACATATTTTTTTTGTCATTGGTATCTTGTTATTTCTGAACGGATGTTTGTGAGCCTCTTTCTTGTAATATACCAGGGTAATATAATTTCTTTGATTTTTTTTTTGGTTTTAGTTCTCCCTAGAGATTGTAAGGAACTCCTTGATAACGACTACACATATACAGGGGTGTACGACGTCTACCCTTATGGAATCAGCTCTATTCCAGTCAGGGTGTTTTGTGACATGTCTACAATGGGAGGGGGATGGACGGTGTGTTGTTTATTTTTATTCTATTATAATAAGTTCTGTGACATGACTACACTAGGAGGAGGATGGACGGTATATTGTTTATTTATACAGCTTTATAAATGGTGTATACAGTACAGTGTAATATGATTAAGTTTTGATATTCCAGTGGAGATGGCTATTTTGTATCAACCTGTACTTTGTTTGAAATTTGACTTAATAATCTGGGTTTGGGACTTTAGTTTCAACCTGTAAAATAAATTTGATTGGATTTCTTATTCAGAGAGAGAGAAAGAGCATATCTATATATTATACTCTGAAATTTGATTGAGATTTAGTTTGTTAATTTGGCAATTGAAGTAAAATATGCAAATTTAATTGAATTTATATTTGATGATCTTCAGGGTAGGAATATATGATAATTTAATTTATTTCTTACTAAGGGGATAGGAAAGAAATCAGAAGCCGTTTCCCCTTTAAAGCTCTAATGAAAATATGTCTTAATTTTCAAAATAATTCAACTGTTGTTTATCTTTTCAAGGGAATTCAAAAACGGATGGATGGATCCGTGACCTTTGATAGGAACTGGATAGATTATAAAAATGGATTTGGTTCATCGGAAGCGGAAGTCTGGATTGGTACAAATGATCTTTGGTTCCGTTCAAAATTAGGACAAACACTTAAAAAAATACTTTAAAAATAGTTGCTACTGAAGGGTTAGGATTTAAAACTAGATAACACGTAATGTAAAACGAGAAATTTGGGGCATACATATAAGCGCAAACGCAAGTTGGAATGCATTGGCGCAAATAAGTTTTAGCGCTTGCACTTGTCAGTAAAACATTTAAATGTGACATTTTTTTTAATCCGCACCCGTATTTGACTCTTTGGTTAGTCAACCACGGAAACACATTAGTTATCACGTATATCAGTAAACATTCTTTACCTTTTCCGCGGTACTTGTTGCTATCACATGGACGTGGTACAATGTTAAAAGAATTTATTTTACTTCTATTTTCAATTAAACGAAATAGAGTATTTACTGACTTAAATCTTATTAAAACAATGCATGCATCGACAGAAAATTACTTAGATAAAACGGTAATCCTAATCCGTTATTGTCTGCAAGCTCAATCGCCATGCTTCATTGCACTGTTTTACCTCGAGGCGATAGATAATTGACACGCCGAGAAGCCAAACTTGGAAGGTGCCAATGATAAGAATCAGGTAACAACTCCCGGGGTAACAATAGTTTAATTAAATTATAATTTGGCAGAACCTTCTGTCTTCTGGACATGTGCAGTGCTAGTGTGTATATAAAATCCAATGACCCTTCGACATTACGTAATCGCCCGTTCCGGTTAACATGAATTTCTGTAAAAACTTTGAACACACACAAAAATGATATTTAGAAATCCTTTGGCGCACAATCAATTTTAGCGTTCAAGGGCTCTTGCGCAAAAGGCGCTAAAATTAGTAGTGCGCTAATTATTCTCGTTTTACAGTATTGAAATGCACCGGTGATTTCTTCTGACTGTGTGTTGTTGATTTCCTAAATAAAATTTTGTTTTACACCAATTTTTGAAACATCTAAGATACGAATTTGATATATTAAACAGGGATATATAAATAGTGACTTAATTCACTTCTATTCACCTATATTTTCTTTAAAAAACTGCAAGAAATTTTCTAAAGCTGATTTAATTCATGTTAATTAAAAATGATTTTAAGAACATTAAGAGTAAGAAAAACATTCTAGAGATAAAGAAAGCAAGAAGTATTTTTTAACTAACTCTATTCTGTTTTAAATATTTAAAATGAATGTTGTATTTGATATATTTCTTTTCATTGATTGATTGATTGTATACTGTTTAACGTCCCTCTCCAGAATATTTCACTGATATGAAGACGTCACCATTGCCGGTGAAGGGCTGCATATTTGGGCCTATGCTCAGCATTTACGGCCTTTGAGCAGGGAGGGATCTTTATCGTGCCACACCTGTTTTGTCACGGGGCCTCAGTTTATACGGTCTAATCCGAAGGACCGCCCCATTTAGTCGCCTTTTACGACAAGCAAGGGGGTACTGAGGACTTATTCTAACCCGGATCCCCACGGGGTTATTTCTTTTCAAATAATTTTCTCAATAATGTTTTTTTATATTTTACTTACGTTATTCTTCTGTTGGTGAGATTGCAGAGTAGAATAATTTATTGATTTCAATATATCTTAATACAGGACATGACGTACTCCATCAATTAACCAAAGAAAACTCATCATCCCTTTATGTGTCCATCACTCTCCAGAATGGTACAACTCTTTATGAAATGTACGACGGATTCTCGGTCTCCAATGAAGCAGGAAAATATCAACTCTTTCTAACAGGACCTGCCACGGGGACCTTAGGTAAGTGTATTCAATTAAACTTCTTTAAACTGGATAAAACTTACGTATTTAAGAAATAAGGTATCATTTTCATTTTAATTCATCATAAAGTCCTTCGGGCTTTATGGAATTTTATCTCGTGTCCAACCCGTATTTATATCCCGATAGATGTTTTAAAATTATATCCTATTACTCATATTTACATTTGTGACTTATTCTTATTTCAAATTTGCCTGACTGTGACTTTTAACGTGTGAAATGCATTATTTTTCAAACCCAAAGATAATACTTTCCTCATTTTACAAAAGAAGTCGTATTAAAAACAACAATTGATTAATATCTGAATAATGTTATGGGTCAGAATAACCCTAAATGCCAGCAAAGATCAATAACACAATTTAAACTTAACAATAATTTATTTACAGTAATATATGATAAGTATATGAAACATAAAGTACAAACTTAGCAAGAATCTAAAAATACATACATCAGAGTGTCCGTTGATGCACACAATATCCCAGTGAAAATATATATCCCAGTTATATCTCAATAGTGCTTATACGACAAAGCATATCTATGCATCGAATTGACAGGGTATTTATACAGTAATATAAATCTAGAATATTCTAGAAATTGTTAAAACATGATATTACTGGAACAATCTGGACATACACAAAATTTAAGAATGTTCTAGATCAAATGACCGAACATGTTGACCACTCTGGAATGTTAAAAAAAGACTTAATGTTACTAATTATATACATAATGAAAGAATACACATATCACAACAATAAGAATAAGGCCTTTTCATGAATAATGATTGCTGACGTGTGTAAACAGTATATACATGTAAACAAGCATGTTCGCGGGAAATCATAGACAGCAATTATTAATGAAAGTTTAATATTATAGAGTTATTGAACTTATATAGGTGAATATTGGCACGAGTTGGCTGTTCAAATGCACGAGCTTGCCAATATTCATCAACATAAGTTCAATAACTCCTTTATCATATAGCCAAAACATTTCCAATTCAGTTTCAGTTTTAATAATGTAATTAACTTTATTGTCGTAACTTTTATTAGTAAACAAAATATATAAATTTCCAGCTGTATTTCAACTGAGGCAAGATATAGCGTGGATAACTTAAAATAGATCCTTTCTCTCTTTAAAGCATGCAAAGCCATCTGTCTTAATGTACCTCAGTATTATTATCGACTAGATTGAATATATATATGAATCCATTACCTCTATGATATATTTCCTGTACATCAATAGGAGACAGTATGATAGACACAGGTTATCCTTACCATGATCTGTCTGGGATGTCATTTTCCACCCCAGACAGGGATAACGACAGACATAGTGATAATAACTGTGCTGCTGCTAGTAGCCGTAGAGGGGGCTGGTGGTTTAATTCCTGTCACCGCGCCTTCCTTAACGGTGTGTGGTCCTCGGAGTCCTGGCACTGGCCATGGGATCCCACAGTAAGGAGTGGGAAATCAGTGAAGGGAACCACCATGATGGTCAGACGTCACTAGGTAAACATCATTAAATCTTGTTATGGGTCAGAATAACCGTAAATGCCAGCAAAGATCAATCACACAATTTAAACTTAACAATAATTTATTTACAGTAATATATAATAAGTATATGAAACATAAAGTACAAACTTAGCAAGAATCTAAAAATACATACTTCAGAGTGTCCGTTGCTGCACACAATGTCCCAGTGAAAATGTATATCCCAGTTATATCTCAATAGTGCTTATACGACAAAGTATAGTATCGAATTGACAGGGTATTTATACAGTAATATAAATCTAGAATATTCTAGAAATTGTAAATACATGATATTCCTGGAAAGTTCTAGACATAAACAAAGTTCAAGAATGTTCTAGAAAAATGACCAAACATATTGACCACTCTGGAATGTTCAAGAAACTTAATATTACTAATAATATACATGATGAAACAATACACATCTCACAACACCTCCCCCCTTAAAAAGTTTGAATGTCAATGAAAACTTATATTGTTAAAATGAAATATATGTACATTAATACAAAATCATATATGTTCACAATACACAGAAGCAGATATTTCTTTTGCTCTTTCTGTTAACGGCACTTGCCAGTAGCCTTTCAACAGGTCAAATTTACTGACAAATTTGGCGTTTCCAATGCTGTCAATACAGTCATCAATTCTAGGTATTGGATATGAATCAGTTTTAGTAACAGAATTCACCTTTCTAAAGTCTGTACATAATCGGTACGAACCGTCCTGTTTTGGTACAAGAATACACGGTGAGCTCCAATCACTTTTACTAGGTTCAACAATGTCATTGTCCAACATGTACTGCACTTCCCTTCTTAGGTACTGCAATTTTATTGGATTGAGACGGTACGGATGTTGTTTGATAGGCAGAGCGTCGCCAACTATAACATCATGACAAGCTGCATTAGTTTTCTTTGGAACATCCGAGAAGATTTGATGGTACTTATTCATCAAGTTTTTAACTTGTTCTTTTTGGTGAATGTTCAAATGTCCAAGTTTGGCATCAAAATCAGCCAAAATTTCTGAGTTTTTCAAGCGGACACTCTGATTACAATCTTTCTCATTCATCTCTACACTCGTATCACTCTCAATACAATTTTGAACAGTCTTAGCGTTGGCTAAAGTGGAAAATGGTTTTACAGAATTTCGGTCACACCTTTCAAAATACTCTTTTAACATGTTAATGTGACAAACCCGTTTCTCTTTACGTCGACCTGGTGTCTTAACCACATAGTTTACATCACTGATCTTGCTTTAAATTTCATAAGGGCCATAAAATTTGGCCTGTAAAGGATGACCAGGAATAGGTAAAAATACAAGAACCTTATCACCTGGCTTAAACACCCTATTTCTGGCATCTTTGTCATACCACATTTTCATTTTCATCTGAGAACTCTTCAAATTTTCTTGTGCTAATTTACAAGCATTGTAAAGTTTTTCTTTGAAATCAGACACATAATCTAAAAGATTAAGATCACTAGTCTCAGTCAGCCACTTTTCCTTCAACAATTTCAAAGGACCTCTAACTGTATGACCGAACACCAATTCAAAAGGACTGAACCCAAGAGACTCCTGGACTGCTTCTCGTGCAGCAAATAGTACAAGATGAACCCCTTCATCCCAGTCTTTCTCATACTGGTAACAATAGGTCTTCAGCATTGTTTTTAGGGTTTGATGAAAACGTTCTAGCGCTCCCTGGGACTCAGGATGATAAGCAGTTGATCTATATTGCCTTATACGCAACTCATGCATGACTTGCTGGAACAACCCCGACATAAAATTTGAGCCTTGATCCGACTGAATTGCCTTGGGTGCTCCTACAAAACTGAAAAACTTGGTTAGGGCCTTAATTATGCTCTTTGCCTTTATATTCCTAAGAGGTATGGCTTCAGGAAATCGAGTGGATGTACACATAATGGTAAGTAAATACTGGTTTCCAGATCTAGTGCTAGGCAAAGGTCCTACACAATCCACCAACACTCGACTAAACGGTTCTTCAAAAACTGGAATGGGTTGGAGAGGAGCAGATGGTATCTTCTGATTTGGTTTACCTACCATCTGGCAGACATGGCATGACTTGCAAAACTTCGAAACATCCTTTCTTAGCTTAGGCCAATAAAAATGACTCAAAATCCTGTTATAAGTCTTATTGATACCTAAATGACCAGCCATAGGTGTATCGTGAGCTAAACTCATGACATCTCGACGATAAGCAGCTGGGACCACTATCTGGTGAACAACACGCCACACTTCATCTGGAGAAGCGTCAGGTGGTCGCCATTTTCGCATAAGGATGCCATCTTTCATATAGAAGCATTCTCCAACTTTAGTAGCCTCTTCTGGTGGAAGTGCCCTCTTACTAAGTTGAATGACATCTGGGTCTTTATGTTGTTCAGAGAGTAAACGTTCTCGGCTGAGGATGTCCTTGCCTTGGCTAACTATTGGATGCAACTCATCATCCTCACCACCAAATTTTGGTAAAAGTTCTTTCTTCTCTTGCTTCTTGATATTGTGTGGTTCCATGCTTGTTTGAGTGCCATCAAGGTCAGATAAGAAAGTGTCATTCAAATCAATATCAACAGAGGAATTCGTCTCGTCAAAGGCTTGAGTATGGTCTGCCTCCATTTCTCGTCTTCTGGCCATCGCTCTAGTAACAGCACAGGCTGGATAAATGTCATCATCTTCATCATCGCATATGACATTGGAAGTGATTTTCTCACAAACTATAGGATCAGGTACAACCTTTCCACCAGCTAAATCGTTGCCTAGCAACAAAGAAATGCCTGGAACAGGAAGAGTAGGTCGAACACCTACAATAACAGGTCCAGTAACTAAATCTGACTTCAAACTAATTCTATGCAGGGGAACATCAATGACGCCTAGCTCCACACCCTGTAATAAAACTGACCCACCAGTAGAAGTCTGCTCAGACAAAGGAAGCACACCCTCTAACAATAACGTCTGTGCAGCACCAGTATCTCTCAAAATCTGGACAGGTTTTATTTCGCTAGAGTCACCGAGTGAAACAAATCCCTGAGACATAAAGGGCTTATAATCCTCCATAGAATCAATAGCACTGGACTGTGAACCCTGGACATCAGGAGTGTCAGAACAAATTGAAACTAAGGCTTCTCTATCACCTCTAACTGCCGCACAAGCATGTGGTTGAGTTTTATCAAAATCATTTTTTCTCTTAAGTTTAAAGCATTCACTGATGAGATGACCCTTTTTCTTACAATAACTACAAGTAGGAAGCGACCCTAGTCCAGACGATCCTTCAACACGTCCTGGACCGGACTTAAAACCAGCTTGTGATGGAGACTGGGAACTTGTGAAAGACTGAGACCCTGAACCACTCTTTTTATATGTGTCTGAATTGGTAGAATTACTGCTAGTCTGAGATCTCGATACAAAATTCTTTTTATGAGACAGAGCATAAGTATCAGATATGACTGCTGCCTCTTCAAGAGTTTTAACATTCTTATCTTCTAGATGTGTTTTCAAATCTTGAGTAACACATTCCTTAAACTCTTCTACCAGGATGACTTGGCGCAAATTAGCAAAAGTTTTATCAAGTTTCTTAGATCTAAACCAGTGATCGAATAAATCTTCTTTCTCTCGTGAAAATTCAACAAATGTTTGATTATCAAACTTTCTATACTTTCTGAACTTTTATCTATACGCTTCAGGTACTAATTCATATGCTTTTAATATTGCTGCTTTGACCTTCTCATAGTCTGAACTTTCAGCTACCCCTAGTGCAGAGTATACCTCAGCTGCTTTGCCAACCAGTACACTTTGTAACATTGTTGACCAAACGTGTTGTGGCCATTTAAGATTTTCTGCGACTTTTTCGAATTGGGAAAAATACTTGTCTACAGATTTTTCTTGAAATTTCGGAACTAACCTAATATTTTTTGCTGCATCAAATTCATTCTTGACAAATGAGGGTTCTGGTTTATGCTGTAATCTTAATTTCTCTAACTCAAAGTGCTCTTGTCTTTCTAATTTGTCTAATTCAAATTTCCGTTCACGCTCTCGTTCTTCTCTTTCTCTTTCTCTGTCTTTTTCTCGCTCTTCTCTTTCTAATTTTTCTCTTCTAATCGCATTTTCTCTAACTCTAGTTGAAACTGATAGTCTGCCATTTTATAAGAGCCTAACTCTGATCTAACTGTATATTCTGGAAGATCGTATTTTTCAAAGATGTTTTCATCTACTAGTTTGTTTGCAACCTTAATTCTAATGTCTTTTCTGAGAGGATTTAACATCTAACCCAAAATGCAAACCTAATGCGATCAAGTCATCCTTTTTTAACGTATCAAAAACCTGAACACTTGGTGAACTAAGAAAGTCTGTGACCGAAAACACCATGTTGATTTCTGCTGGCTTATAATCAAATTTAACGGTTCAATTAACAAAATTCTGACAATAAACTGCAAAAGTGCAAGAAATTCTTTATCCCGGACGAGCCCCCAATTCTGTTATGGGTCAGAATAACCCTAAATGCCAGCAAAGATCAATAGCACAATTTAAACTTAACAATAATTTATTTACAGTAATATATAATAAGTATATGAAACATAAAGTACAAACTTAGCAAGAATCTAAAAATACATACATCAGAGTGTCCGTTGCTGCACACAATGTCCCAGTGAAAATGTATATCCCAGTTATATCTCAATAGTGCTTATACGACAAAGTATAGTATCGAATTGACAGGGTATTTATACAGTAATATAAATCTAGAATATTCTAGAAATTGTAAATACATGATATTCCTGGAAAGTTCTAGACATAAACAAAGTTCAAGAATGTTCTAGAAAAATGACCAAACATATTGACCACTCTGGAATGTTCAAGAAACTTAATGTTACTAATAATATACATGATGAAACAGTACAAATACAACACACCTCACAACGTCACTAGGTAAACATCATTAAATCTAAATAACCCAGATTGTTTTTCTTTTTGTATTTCCGTAAAAATTTCTAATTGTTATCAAAGGGTTTTGTTTTCTTTTTTTTTAAGAAAAATATACTTTTATTTCTATGAAGCATTAGTTTGATTATTATTTTTTTCCCCCATTTTTTTACAGATGACCGACCACCCATCAATCAGAAAAATCGTTTATGATAAAGCAGATGGTTTTGAATTAATCTTCATCAGGAGGTCCTTTTTTTAAAAATAATGTTCGACATGAAGTGAGAACACTTGCAACCAAAACATGGTTTCAATAAAGGCGGTGTACTATTTGTAAAACCAATATATTATTGTATTTTTTACTATCAAATGTATCTAGTAAAAGATGTATATTACATGTATATGTGTTTTATTTCGTTTTATTTTCAAACAATGATGAATGATGGACGGATAATTAGGATATAGACTTCTTCATTGTTTAACCTATTACAGTTGAACCTGTGTAGTCTGACACACGGTCAATACACTTCACTACAATTTCCGCCACGCAGTACAGTTAAGGTGCGCAATGGAAATATCGACTAATTTTTTTATTTAAAAATGTATTCGTAATCGGGATGGCGATTTTTTTTAGTACATTATTTATATCGGATAATTGTAATTATAATTAATAACTACATATCGAGGAGGATTATATTTTATATTTAGACTAGTCACGTGATGCGGCAGTCACGCGATTTTAGCACATTGACTTGAAGTATTGCTGTTACATATAAATATCACTAGTGCAAGGGCATAACCAGGTTAAATTTCCAAGTTTATCATATAAATATTTTCAACACGCATTGTAGTTTCTAAAAAGTGCTGCGATCCTGTCTAAATTCTGCAATTTCATTGTTAAAATTATAGTTGTATGACCGAATGCTATATTTTGGCTGGTCAGTGGCATGAAATATTGATATAATTAAATTGTTTTTAAGATTTTATCAGGATCGCAGCACTTTTCAGATACCTTAATAGTTCTGTAGTTGAGATGTAAAAGCTTACTTTGATCCATAGAGTGTTTGCCCCTGCACTAGATCGATTTATTAAGACCCCCACATTACCCGCCGATGCACTTGCATACAAATATACGGTAGTGTCAATTAAATACGTAATGTACAGAAAGTATATTGATAAAATAGTAAATAAGACATTAAATTCAAGTTATTGGCCCATAGAATATCTGTGAATAATATTTTGTTTAATTAGAGAATACATATTTTGTTGAGAAAATATTACTTGATCTGTCTCTCACTGCATACAAACTACGTCACGTTGTAAGAAAAGACGTCATGTTGACAAGTGTATTGCGATCAGTGACTTGTTTATAACTTGATATGTGGGATTTAACTAACGACAAATCAACACGCTATAGTAAGTTTGTATGTAGTTTGGTGATTTCTTACTGGTTAAATTAGTAGATAAATTCATTTTGTAGTATTTTAAATAGGGATGTCAAATCGGTCAATTTTTAATACTCGGTTACTCGGACGTTTTTCCGATCGAGTACCCGGGTACTCGGTAAAAGTGTAAATAAATAAGAAAAAGTAAATTGGTGTATGTAAAACATTGTAAACTCTAAGACTTGTAGAAATAAAACCACATGCTCTGATAGGAGGTTTACCCGTAAATGCATATAACGATGATGAGCACTTTGTGCCCGACGAAATATAATACAACACTTTTTAAAGTTCAATTATTTATCAGATAAACACAAGAAATAAAATCGTAAGTGGTTCATGGTGTTTTTGTTTAAAAAAAAATCTTCTCCGTAATTGTAATGTAAGTCTTTCTTGCGTTTGACGTCCAGGTATCAGTCGTACAGTTTGACTTGAACTTGACCAAGTTCTAACAGAGCGGATAAATTTACGATTTTCGTATACTTTTCGATCCTAGATTTTATAGTATTACGGGACGGTATTTTGTAGTTTGGTGCAACGATTGACGTCAGTTTTTTTAAAGCCATTGCCTTCGACCATTTGTAAATGTATTGGCATGTAATCAAACACAACCATATCAACAATCGCGCGTGTGATATCATCTGTCTCTTTTCCGGAGAATTTACGACTCCTCGGAGAATTGACAAAATTATCTAATTTATTTAATTATGGCAGACCTTAAACGATGTTCAGTGAAAACAAATAATTAAAGCAAAGCAAAACATAAGGGTAGAACATAGCCTAAGGTGAGATAAGCCAGGTTACAGGTGCTTGGTCACGATAATTACTGTATAAACACTCCCATGGGCGTTAACGGCCATTTAGAGGAGTAGGAAACCCTAATTACTGTTGGTACAAGTGCAATGAAAATTTTAAGTTTTAAAACAAATTGTTTAATGCATAAATAAAAAGACTTAGAAATATTCAAAAATATACATCCGAGAGTACGAGTACCGATTTTAGTAGTCGATACTTGGACGTTCGATCGAGTACCCGGTTAACCGGGTACACGTGACATCCCTAATTTTAAAGAAATGTTGTATGACGTATATTGTGTATGATGTCATAGTCAAGTTTTCCGTACAAATTAGGCTCCGCCTCCTTTTTGTAACCTTAACTGTGCTGCGCAATCAATTTCATTTCTCATTTTTACTTATTCCACGATCTTTACACGAAATTCTACATGTTGTTATTGCTGCCTACACATACAATTGCAATCTGCTCCCAGTGCATGTCG
>NW_026922993.1:0-20409 GCF_032062105.1 Saccostrea cuccullata
ATGTTTTAACAATTTCTAGAATATTCTAGATTTATGATACTGTATAAATACCCTGTCAATTCGATGCATAGATACTTTGTCGTATAAGCACTATTGAGATATAACTGGGATATATTTTCACTGGGACATTGTGTGCAGCAACGGACACTCTGATGTATGTATTTTTAGATTCTTGCTAAGTTTGTACTTTATGTTTCATATACTTATTATATATTACTGTAAATAAATTATTGTTAAGTTTAAATTGTGTTATTGATCTTTGCTGGCATTTCGGGTAATTCTGACCCATAACAGTTAGTTTAATTAATGCCCAATAGCAGAAAAGAAGATTTTCAAAGAATTAATGCATTTTCACCATATAATCTACATATCCCCACCCTAGCACCAGAACCCTTGACCCCAGGGCCACTAATTTTACAATAATGGTAGAGGACTCAATGCTGATTACAATTATGCAAACAGTTTGACTGCTTGGTGCCCAGGAGTAAAGAAGAAGATCTTTAAAGATTGCATTAAATTTAGTAGTTTTGGCCCCACTCCTCAGGCCCCAGGGGGGCAGGGACCATAAAATTCACAATTTTTGTTCCCCTTCACGCACATATGCATTATGCCTCACTTGGTTGAAATCGGTGGGGTAGTTGTAGAGAAGAAGCTGTAAATTTTCAAATGTTAACGCACAACGAACCACGCACACCGCACGACGACGGACGAAAATGGATAGCAATAGGTCACGTGAGTTTAACTCAGGTGACCTAAAGAACAATTTCATGATACTGTATTGAGGGGCTGGAATAATTGCGATGATCATGCAATTATTTTCATACGTTAACATCTCTAATTTTGGCGGAGGAAAGGGCAGTATTCATTCATGAATTTATATACATGTATGCACCTCCATCAGTTACAATTTGACCAAATTTAATGGTGACGTTAAATGGAATGATAAACTTGAATAATAAAACATGTTATATAATGTTCATGGCGTCGGTAGTCTAGTGGTTAAGATGCCGGACTCCAAACCGAAAGCTTGTGAGTCCGAATCGATCCTGGCCATGGTAAGTCGACGTTGTGTCCTTGGGAAAGAAACTTTACATGAATTTCCTCACTCCACCCAAGTGTAAAAGGGGTACCTGGCTATAGACAGTGAAAGATATTGTCAAAATATTAGCGTTCTAGCGCCTTAACGGCAGCTTGCACTGAGAAAGATTCTTGATTGTTTTGGTCAATAAGGTATTGTAAAGCGCTATGAGTAGAAAAGCTCTATACAAAAACAATTATTATATCTATTATTATTATTAATATTAAATAATCCTTTTAAAAATAGTACATTTTTTAATGATAGCACGTATAAAGAACTAAAAAGTCATTTAAAATGTAAACAAAACTGTATCAAATTACAAAAAACAAAAATGAATGCTTTAAAAAGAGGTTACATGTAACTGATATTGGCATATATCGGGACCCAAATATTTGCTAAGGGTAAGTTTAATAAAATAAAAAAATAAAACGATATACCATCTTGCGACCCTGCACAAGAAAAGTTAAATTTAAGTATTTCTTAAAAAATACACACTATCATAATCTTAATATATTTATAAGTTATGCAAAATTTTCTCTTCCAATTGAAACGTTTAATTGTTTCTTAAACAATACTTTTTGTGTTGAAACCTACCCATCAACAAATCTCAGGTTTCATTTTTTAGCATCTTAGAGTTTAATTTCGTGCCCTACAATAAATCAGATTACTTGATTTCCATAATATACGCCACGGTATACATATACATTTGATGACAGAATGATAAAATTTCTCAAACAGAACCAACATTCTGATAACTTTTTTGACTTCGTGTAAGAAATAAAATCATTTAAATCTTCCTGGTTCGTACCTTTTTAAAGTAAAGATCCCTTATTTCTCTCAATTCTACCTTAGAGATCGATCGGGTAAAGCGAGCAAGATGAAGAGTTCCTTAATATCTTTATGTCTTCTTTCTTCTTATGTGTGTGGAATAACGGCATTTTGTAAGGTTTTATATATTTTTTTCGAAATAATTTATGACTTGTAAAATTTTTTTTTATATGTTAAGAATACAGATAAGACTTTTTTTCTCCAAAATTAAACAGATCAAAAATTACAATCATAGTACATGTAATATGGATATATATGTAGGATCTCACGTGATTTTAGTTTGATGTAATATTTATCCAACGAGTAGTGTGTTTTATATTCCCGAGCCTAAGCGATTCTTTTTATCCCATGTTTTATACAAAACAATCAATGTTTATGAATACTGTTTTCATGTAGGACTCCACTTCATTTTATTTCATCGCTCTAACGCAAAACCCATTGTTTCGTCATAACTGTGTGATATGAAAACGATATCACATGAGCTATATCAACGGAATAAAGGGTTAAACATGTGATAAAATGATATTATAAACATTTCTTTCTGAAAAAGAAAGAAAACCTAAAGCAATTCGCTTAATTGAAAACAAAATTGCAATTATTTATTTTTGATTTTATTCTGCCTGTGCTGAATTTTCTGTCGTTACGATTATTTTGGTTCATCGGTTTCTGTTAATTTTCACCGCATTTTTAATTCAATTTGTATGATAAATGAAATCAAGAAAAAAGTTCCAACAAGCGGCATGTTCTCATAAAAAAAGCAAATAATAAGTCTGCTTTTTTCAAGATGTAGCAGACATAAGTAAAGGGTATTTTTGCAAAGTACGTCAAGGGACGGTAATGATGGTGTTTTTCATAATATTTGTAACAGGGCCAACATTTCGATTGCTCTTTTGACTTGGTGTAAGAAAATGGGTTACTTAAATCTTCCTGATTGGTTCCTTTTAAAATAGCAACCTCTTTATTTGCTCAATTCAATGCTTCTGATGTTTTTCATACTAATTGTTAGTCCGTTATTTATACACTGAATTGACGACGGATTTTTCAGTTATTTCTCGATCATTACAAGGAGCACTGTTACAATGTACAATGCACTTTGAAAAAATTATGCACTTAGATTCTTTTTTTTCAATCTTGTGAAAACGAAAGTGTAATAGATAAACAGACACAGGGACCAGAATTACTGTAATTATCCCCGACTTTCAGTGATAATAGTGAAAAAATATTCTCATAACAAATTTGGTATAAAATTATATAAAATCTGTTTCCTAAAAAGAATACGATTCCAATTGGCGCCAAAAAGAAAATTAAAGGAATAATTAAACTGATATTTCAATGTGCCTTTAATGCAATTTGAAGCATTCATGCATCTCAAAACAGTACACTGTGATCAAAATTAAATATTAACATTTTATGTCATTGAAAAAACTACAAAAAGTAAAAAAAAAAACTTCTTTCCTATATAAATCTACTGTTTCATGGAAAAGCGTCGTTAAAAAAAATCACGTGCGGGAAGGGACAAATAGAAACAGGAGCGGGCCTTGCGGAATAAAGGACATGTGAAAATAAGGGAAAACTCTCAGATTTTTTCGATTCATGACGATCATTAATTGCCTTCAGCATTTATGCAAATTATCACGTATAAGCCAATCGATTTTTTTCACATCATGAAACTAAGAAACTAAACAGTTATTCCTCATTTTATTAAATCATAACACAGCTTCCCAAAATTTCATAGACAAAATTTTGAAGTTTTACTGCAAATCAAAGTAGGCCGAGGTACCGTAATGTTGGTGTATTTTACGTTTTATAACAGGAATTACAGTCACATTTTAAATAGCAATTGCTGTATATCGACACTATAAATATTTGAGAAGGTCAATTGTTGACTGCAGGGGTAACAAGGTCAGTAAGCATATCTTAAAAAACTTAAATGCTTCGAAATATATGTGCAAAATGTGAAACCAATACCCCTTACAGTTCTCAAGGTATAAGGCGTGGCAGACAGGTACCGGGTAACGTGATACCACTGTTTCGCTCTGATGAAGAGCATTACCCGAGAATGCGTTTTTGTGTTCTTTAGCTTATGAGCAATATCACAATGGTTTAAAGTAGTGAGTTATCGTTCCTGACATAGCGGCGCTACATGTCCCGGTCCTTGTGATACTTCCGCTTCGTAGTAAACACACGTGAAACAATAACGATAAGAGTACATTAGTAAGTAATAAGTTGAATTAGAACACACAACAATGCCCAGTAGTTGCTGCTGTGTACCTGGATGTCATGAAAGAGGCGGGCATCAGTTCCCGACCGAAAAATCAAGGAGAGACAAGTGGATTATAGCAATTAAACGCTTGGACGAACATACGAGAAAGTTATGGGAGCCTTCCAAGTCTGTCGTTGTATGCAAACGACATTTTAAACCTGACGATTACGTGACAGAAACAATACAAGGTATTGTGATTCAACATTGTTTTGATCACTATCGAATGTTGTAGTAAATGAAAAGATAACATTTCTTGCAAACTGTATCAGCTGTGTGTATAGCCGATTTGTATTTTTATACAACCCACTTTTTTTTTTTATTTTCATGTTCTTTAAATTGCATTAAAAATTTTCATTGAAACACACATATGTGAAAACGAATAAAAATAGCGTTTTCAGTATGAATAGATATACACTACATTGTTTATCAACAGGACAGAAACCATTACATGGAAGACTAAAGAGCTCTTCAGTCTCTAGTATTTTCTGCTGGACAAAGTCATCGGCAGCATCAACTTCAAGATCTTCTCGAGTAGAAGGCCGGGTGCAGAAAAAGAGAAAATTTGAGGAAGCTTGCCATGATGACCTTGAGGACAGCATTAATGAATCAAATGTAGACTTTGTTGAAGAGATTGTGTCAGCTGATGAGTCCACAAGCAATGTTACTAACATTACATCATATAGTCCAGAATTTAGAGATATGCAGACACAAACACAATCACAACCATTATTTTCAGTAGATCATTTTGAAAAAGATGATGCTGCCATTCACTTTTATACAGGTCTAGAAACATATAGTAAATTTATGTATGTACTTCATTCACTAGGACCTGCTGCATATTGTCTTAATTATATTTTTTTTCGAGTGCAAGGAGTGTCGATTCTAGATCAATTTTTTATGACTTTAATGAAATTAAGAAGGTACACTACAAACTTTGAACTTTCTAGATTTTTCAATGTATCTGAGAGCACTGTAAAAAATATTGTTTATACTTGGATTATATTCATGTCAAAGCAATGGCAAGAGGTGTCCATATGGCCGCCTCAATCCCTTGTCAGATATTTTTCACCTTCAGATTTTAAAGCTAAATTTCTTAAGACTAGAGCAATTTTAGATGCAACTGAGTTTCCTATTAAAAAACCAAGTTCACCAAGAGCACAACAAGCCACATTTTCAACCTATAAAAACAGAAACACGATGAAAGCTTTGATAGGTTGTACACCAGGGGGTCTCATAAGTTTTATTAGTCCAGCATATAGTGGTTCAACCAGTGACAGGCAAATTGTAGAAAGAAGTAGTTTGAAAAATCTGTGTGATCAAGGTGATAGTTTAATGGCTGACAAAGGTTTTAATGTACAAGATATATTTGCTACAAAAGATATTACAATAAATATTCCTCCTTTTTTTAAAAACAGAAATAGAATGTCAGGTAATACAGTTTTGCGTGACAGAAAAGTTTCGAGCAAAAGGGTTCATATTGAAAGGATTATTGGTTTAGGAAAAACGTATCAAATTTTAACACATCCTCTTAAAAGTACTGAGGCATGTTTATCATCAGATATAGTATTCGTTTGTTACATGTTGTGCAATTTTCGCACTGGAATTATTCCAGCAGATGCTTGATTGTTTTATGTAAATTAAGTGCATTTTAAATGCAGTTAAGTTCAATTAAAATACCACTTGACTATTGTGAACCCCTTTTGTCATTACTTCATATTACTGTATATTAAGGGCAGAGATATTTTCAAAATTTTGAACAGTCATATCTCTTAAACTTTTAATCATGTAAACTTTACCAAATCATAATACATGCACATTTGAGATTTGACTATTTCACAAGATCAATAGACTGTATGGAATGTGTAAGAATTTTTTCTACATGTACCTTTTTTTTTACTGAAATTCAATGTCATGTCAGATTTTCACTCATTGTCGTTGTAGGACTTGTAGTAATATTTTTCAAGTACTGCATCCTTGAAGAAATTGGTGTAAAACTTTTCTAATTTGTCTAGCATTTCATGTATGAATGTATCATCCCGTTTGATTTGAATATACACAATGTCATTTACAGTTAAATTATTTGCTAAACAAACAATCAGAATACAAGATTTTGCACCAGTACAAAGAAGTTGTCCTTGTATTTGATAAAAATAATCATGATTATTATCAAGAAAGTATTTCCCTTCCTGGTTTGTTTTCAAATAAGGCACTGTAGTCGGTGAAATTTTCTTGTTTCTAGAAACATATGGACATTTCACCTCTACCAGTTCCTCTTCATTAATGATTCCATCTGGTAATGCAGCTAGAAATGGACAATCTTTACAAATTATTAGGCCACTTGCCTGCACATCTTTATGGTGATCATTTTTAAACTTCTTTATGGCAACTGGTTCATGCTTGTGGCCGTGTTCAATGGCATTTGATTTTATATTTTTGGTAACTGTGAGAGATTGAGCAAGTTTTCTTTTGTCAGTTCTCTCTGTGCATTTGCATATCCGCCCAAACATTGATGAAGTTAAACGCTTCGTTCTCTCTACTTTCCAAGTTTTATTATTGCCCTGCCCCATTGTTTGATGTTTGATCTTCTCAATTTGAGAACTGGATATATGAGAAATGAATGATGTTTGAAGGAAATGGTCTTCAGGTGTCAATTTTAGGTAGTCATGGTCATGTGCCACTGCCATCATATTGGCAGGGGTAAATGTTTGGAATATTGGGACTTTAGAAATTCCAGGGAAATTGAGCCATACATTGGAAGTGATCAGGATATGCTGGGTTATTTTGAAATTTTTCTGGTCTTGGGTCAAAGTTGACAGTTGTAAATTCATCAGCACCAGGTAGATGTAGATCTGTTGCTTTCATTTGGCTACCTTTAAATCTTTTACATTTATGAAAGGTCTGTAAACGCTGTGTGCAAGTTTCTTCTGTCTTGATGAACTTCTGTTTTGCAAACATTACCGCCCCATACATGACAGCTCCAACATGTTTACAATGTGCATTAGGCCCCATGTCTGCAGCACACTCACACTGAGCTTCCGATATTGACCCCTCCTCAGTTATTTTGAGATCAACTGTATACGACACACCTTTTCTCATTTCGGCACGACACTTGCCTTTGATGTATGTGAAGGGGTTAATATCAATGGAGATACGGTAACACATTAAGAAATTATCACTGTACAGTTGAATAAAATGATTATCAAACTTCTTTTCAAATAGTTCAAAATAGGCTTGAACCGTTTCCATAGTCAAACCACGGAATGGGGAATCAGAATTGACGTCCGAGTATGTATCGTATTCAGGTAATATCATGTAAAAATCTGGGTCAAGCTTCTCAACTCTTCCAAAGTCGGCATTTCTATCGTATGCGTCAAGTCTGTTAAAAATACAAATACTCGGTTTTTATCATGTTTTTAATAGTTTAATTTTGCAAATGTTTGCGGCATTACTTGATTTACTGATTGCAGAAATAAGACATGTTAGAGTTGGACATATAGCATGCGGTTTTCAGTATCGAATTACCTGTCGACCAGTTCTGCTTTCCGACCCGATATTCTTGCATTTCGTTTTCTTAGTTCGTTTTTAAGCTCAATTATACTCAAGGAACCGTATTTTGAGTTATTCATGATAATTTTCAACTGTTTTGATCTTAAATACACACGTAACAAAATACAACAACGAACGATAGTAATCTCGCATCCAATGTAAACAAGATGCTATGGACCGGGAATAGTATCGCCGCCTAGCGGGAGGCAGGGGAACGCAACTCACTACTATCTTCCATATGGATTAAGTAATGAAAATATTTTTTTATTTAGTTATTAAGGGAGTCGATTGGGGTTTTATTGTGGGAAAACTGTTAAGTAGAAACTCTATATTTTTTACCATACAAAACTTACACTGACTTCAGTGTACATGTCAAGTTTGAGGATAATCTACAGTCCAAGTATTTTATCTCATGCTTGTTGGGGATACTGCGCATAAGATAAATTTATGCTTTATCAATGCGTACATGTAGATGCTTTATCAATAGCACTACCGGTTTTGACACGATCCCTCGCTTCAGGATTTCATTTTATTGAAATTGTTATTTGTAAAAAAAAAAATAGCCCTTATAAAATGAATGATAAAGAGCAATGAGGTCAAGAAAAATAAGAAAAAAACTCGTATATGTCAAAGAAGTGTCTTATTTTATCCAAGCTACTTGAAGACGGACGTAACATTTAACCCCTCCCCTTCCTTTAAATTGTTAACGAGAAAGTACAGTCTAGCAATTAAGTTGTTAATATAACATTCCTTTTTCAACAATGTTTTCTTATATCATACTACGTATACCTACCTTATAGTAATGTAGGAGTAACTTACATGGATAAACGATGAATCTACAAGTAATAGCCTTGCCTAAGCATTGCCACTGTACAAAGAGTTGGTTACCGATACGCGACTTCTTTGATAGTCTGATTTCAATGTACCTTGGCACACGCGTAGACTATACAAGGATACTTTATTCCAGAACCTATTTTTTCATTTCTATGAACAGTGTATCAATATTTATTACTCTACCTGTGAACGATATCAATCTTGAATTAATTTTTTTCATTATTTTATTCTCATTAGATAATTTAGCAATTGGTAAAACGGTGTCAGGCTTTTACTATGATAACTATTTTGGTGGATACAATGACATTAATACTGAAAATTTTACCAACGGAGATGGAGTTGACAGCTGTGAATATTTTAAGGGGCACTATTTTCATTTTAACATCAACCTTCAAAGGAAATACAGCATTAAGTTGTCGAGGATTATATTCAAAGGTATTTATTTTACATCTTGAAAAACAACTGTGTATTAATTTCACATTTTTACGTGCATGCAATTCCAAACCCCAAGCACTCGTGGAATGGAACCCTGCCCCATATCCCCCTTCTTAAATCTGGAATCAAGTCGACCATTTTACTATTTTTGTATTCTAGCATGCACCATAGTAAATTTTGTCGGTGTGCACAAACTGGGACGGAAATGCAATAACGGAAACTTCGAATTTTTAAATGTTTTGCATTGTAAAAAAAATATGTGGCTGTGTATAATAAGGTTATATCTTAAATGTCAATCAAAATTCATCAGAATTTGCTAGTTACAGCTATCTTGTTATATACACAGAATTTGCCATTAATATGTAGAGAAAATTCGTGATTTTTCGTTCTTGCATTTAATGTTTCGAATGAAATTACACATAAGGATGATGCCTAAGAATACCGGACACTTTTGCCCCAGCTGATGCACACCAACAAAAGAACTACGAACGATAGTATTGTTCCCGCCAACCTCTAAGTCAATTTTCAAAAGTTAACATATTAGAATGATTTTTAAAAGTATTATAGATATTTATATGAATTTCCATAAAACGTTACTTATTTGGGGTACCAGAGAGAGATAACTCTATAATTTTGGTAAAACTTGTGTTTTTCACTATAGAAATCAACGGAAAACAAAAATATTTTTAAAACATCTTTCCCCCCGTGAAACAAAAATTCCTTTTTACAGATAATACGGACTGTCATTTTACAAATTTAAAGATTTTTATGTGTTTCACGGGGGGGGGGGGGGGGGGGGGCATATGTTTATAGACAAAAAAAGAAGAAAAAATGCTGATTTTTCACCAATTTCAAAGCTATTTACAGCTAAATAATTGTATTTTATTAAATTATATATGTTTTATTTATTTACATGAAACAAAAGAAAAGATATGAGATACATTTTATCATATTTAAGACTATTTCAAAATATGGTGATTCTTGAAAGTTCGATTTCACAAGAAAATATCGTCTACCCCCCTTTTTTCAAGAGCTGGAATTGATGATAATTTACTATCTAGCGCTGGAATTAAAATGATTTATCAATTACCATAGATATGTTCTTTGTATTAAACAACGATTTCATGGCCAAATTGCCATTAATATCGAAAATAATGGGTGCAATATGTACGCGGGAATCATGAGTTAGAGTTCGTAGTTCTTAACTCTACATGCGGATGGTGTAATCGAGATATTTAAGGAATCACTGTCTAGTTTTGAGAGTATGTCAGGGCATCAACAATAATGGGAAACATGGGATAATTTGCATAACGGGCGAAGCCCGTTATGCTAAAATTATCCCATTTTACCTACTATTGTTGATGTCCCTGGCATACTCTCAAAACTAGACAGTGATTCCTTATATTTCCATTTCATTGTGAAATAAAATTGTAGACTTAGACATTAAGAATGTAGACTAATCGATTTAAATTACACGAGGACTTCCATGCCAATTTCAATAGTCCTCGCACACTGACGTCAAACACAAAGGCAGCCGCACGAGATTTACATGCATATTTGGCCTCCTTAGCGTTAGACACAGAGACAGATGCGCACGAGATTTGCATGCGTATTAGGCCTCCTTAGCTGCTGACCTATCGACCTGCCTAATTTACATTCCGGCAGAATTATCAGGAAATCAACTCCGCTTACTTTCAAAGGGTTATTATAGAGAAAAAATATAGAAATGGAAATATTTACAAATCTGGTAAATAAAGATTACATGGAAATGTAATGGATATCAAATTTATTGATGCATATTAGAATGTACATGTTTTCTTATTCTTTAGCTAAACAATCACGGGAAGTTAAACATCAGATGAGGCAAACAACGAGAAAAGAGTGCATCAGTAGAAACATAGGATATTTTGAAAAACAGCTATATACTTGCACCAACGTTATGTTAAAAAAAGAGACAAGAGGATTACATTACCGATAACATAATTATAGTGCATATTAGTATACATAAACAGGGAAAATCTGATTTGATAACAAATTTGGAAAAAAAATGGAAGAGGGAGTGGGCGGTTCATACACCAAGTACTTGAGTTCCAAACACAATTTCCAATTAAAAGTTTATCCCATTGTTTAATGAGCAAAATAGCTTACAAAAGAATTTGATCGAAGCACTTAAAAAAAAACTTTTTTTTTCGCAATCGTTAATATAGTTACCTATAAATTTCAAGAAAATGTTAAAAATTCTCTTACAGGAAATTTTTCTACAAACGGAACGAATTTTCAGTGCTACGATGATATACATGATTGGCCATTTCGCGTCACTGATTCATTTAGAACCGACGTTCCAAATACAGTAGACTTTGATATTCAACGTACAGGATCATACATTTACTTTTATATGTGGTTTGATTCTCTAATCCATTTCGAATTTGAAATATGTGAAATAGAAATACATGGTGAGTTGAAAGACATTGCGCTGATGTTTTTTTTTACTTGTCAACTTGAAAAGCACTAAATTATCATGCTTCTATAGATATGATCTTCATTGAAACACCTTATGAATAGTTAAATTTTGAAAGGACTTCTTTAAAATTTTAAGTATTTTCCACAGGATGTGAAGTTGACCACTATGGTGAGGACTGTCTGCCCTGTAATAAGTCTGAGAATTGTGAAGAGTGTGACGTTAACAATGGAGCATGCTATGTCTGCAGAGAAAATTATACGGGACCGAACTGTAGCATAAGTATGCCTCTCTACGCTTCTCTTCATTTATAGAACGTAGTTGTAATACAGTGTATATAATGCAAAAATACCCGCAGTATTTTATTCTAAATGACTGGATTTGTCATTTGTCATTTGAAAGGGGGGAGGGGGTTGAAAACACTAAAATTTCAATTATTAAATATTTTTTTTATTCCTCACCGTTTATGATACTTTTAAAACGGTAATTGCTTCTTGTCATGTAAGTAGAGGGCTTACGCAACATTTGTCGAAACAGGAAACTTTTTCAAAACGCTACCTTTGGAAAACTTATCTAAACGTTGAAAATGTCTTACCTAGTATGTTCCCGATCTTTTCCCGGCGTAATGATCTTCCTAGTGAGAGATTGACACTATAAAACATATCAGTGTATGCATGGAGCGTGGTAAATTGAGGAGTTCTTATTAGTGATATTATAAACCAAAGTATTGAAAATACTGTTGATACTTTAATTCGACTATTAGTATAAGCTCGTCGATTAATCCTGCGATCGCTATTTTTGTATTAATTACCTTTTTTGTCTTGATTGACTTGCATAAATTATAAAGCACCCAACGTAATCAATTTTTTTTTGACTAAATAATGCTACAAGGGCACTGGGTGGACGGCTTCTAAACACTTAAAAAGTTAGTGAAACGGGAATTAAAAATAAATCTTGGCAATTAACAAAAGTTTTAAAAAGTAATCATTAATTATTCACACACTTGTTAAAAAAAAAATATAAAATATCAATGTAAATTGCTTAGCTGACATATTCATCTTATTATTGAAGTGAAGGACATTGTTAACTGGATACTTCTAGCAAAAGACACAAACTGTTATGAATTTTAAAAAAAAACCTGTTATATAGTTGTAGGCAACAGCTTTACTTAATTGTCTGAAAAGTATGTGCTAAATAATTAGAATCAATCCCTATAAATAATGTAGAAAATGCCGAACTTGCACTCGTTTTTTAATTATTGTCACATATACATGTACCATTTACTTTTTCAAACTTTTAGATAGTTTGCATTGTCAAAAATGTACATATATGTATTTTCAGTTTGTTTAGATTTGCCCATGTATAGGCCAAAGGATCATGAAACAAACTTAGACTTACTATTTAAAGAGACAATGTGACGCACAAAAGGGACATTTTACAAACGTAGAATTTTTGCTTGACCCCTGTAAATTTACTTCAATTCCTGAAAGTATTACGTTTCAGAAAATATGGGTTTTAGAACCTAATAAACATTTTTTTATGGAGTAAAGTAATTTAAGTAAGTCCCACCACGAAAATATTGTTTAACTTCTTCTTCCCTATTGTACGATTGCTCAGAAACGTTGAATATGCTACATGTAACATAATCTCCAATAATGAATGTACGAGGGCTAATCAAAAAGTTGGCGAACTAATTGAATAACTTCCATAAAAGAAACTATATTTGGTTTCAGTATTATATATTAAATTAGTCCTCTCCAATTTTAATGCACATCAGCCACCGTTCTGCGCATGCGCAAATCACGTGATATTGACAGTCACGTGACCCCTTCCGTAGCGTTCTGTCACAAAAGCTTATATTTCTTTCCATGTAAGTATATTTTTATAACAGTTAATTTGTCAGAAATGGTCAAATCTCGGCAACAGAATGGGTGGATAAGAATATCCTTTCCAGAAATAAGCATGTCGACTGTTAAAACACAAATCTTCTGTCTCGGGAGAGACGTTTTTTTTCAAGGTGGATAGAGAATGGGTTACTCTTTTTTATCATATCTAATATGTTTAAAATCTTTTTGAAACAATATCTAAGGTATTTAATAATTACATTATTGATCAAATATTCAACTATCTCTTAAAATGTAAATTAAAGGACTTTGATGGCAATTTGCTTAATTAAAAACACATATCTTTTCAAATTTGCTTTCACTGAGTAACATGACAAGTATCATTTTTAACCATCTGCCTTACTTCACTTAAACGATCAATCCTAACATCGATTGAATTTATAAGAAGTCATTTGTCTTAATAAACGTTGTACAAATTATTATATGCTACGGCAAAGTAATTTCTAAGATATACAATAAATTGTAAAGTCGTTTATTGAACGATTACGACTGAGACCACCATTTTTCGTCAAAAGTGACCTATATAGTGACGTCATTTTCACATTGTGATGTCACAAACAAGAAGCAAAACTTTATTCAGCATGTGCTATTTATAGAACTTGTGTATGGTTATGTGTGTACCAAATTTCATTCTAATCTGAATTGTGGTTTTGTAGATATAGAGATAGTTCGCGAACTTTTTGATCACCCCTCGTAGGTACACCAAACCGCATTTTTTGCGATCATTTTTAATTCGCAAAATATAAAACAAGCAGAAATAAAGTAAGCTATAATGTGACATAAAACATTACCATTTTAAACAAAAAAAAATGTCAATCGTAAAAAATAACTTACGCAAAATATAAACTGTACTAATCTACCCTTTTTTCGCAAAATTTCCAACACGCGCAAAAAAACGGATATACGGTATGCCCTGTTCACACGACGAGTTTAATTCGCAGTAAATTAATGCGAATCAAACTAATGCAGATTAAATTATGTTCATGCGACAGCAAATGCGACGTAAACTATTGTGAATTATTATTCCTCAACTGTTATTACTCAACATGGTCATTCAATCAATGACAATGCCTTCATTGGTTAAATTAAATGTAACTTCCTTTGCATGTAAAAGATCGTTTCTCTGGATTTCGATAACGAGTAGACTCACGGGTACGGCCATGGATACTACAACTTTTCAAAACAGATCGATAAACAAAATTATCGACCAAAATATACCTGAAATATTGTTGACTCAGCGTTAAACAAATACAATCAATCAATCTTACCAGCCAACCAGTTACTTAATCATTTTCTTTTTTTTTTTTAATAAATGTCCAATCGGATAAGCTCTACTTCTAATAAAATGGTGGGATTTTGTTTTGAAGTGTGGTATAAGATTGCGCATTTATAATATTATAAGTCTTGTATGATTAATACTGAATACACATATAAACGATTTCCAGCGTTGTCAGTTTATACATACAATACTCCACTGACCCTGTGCCAGTGAAGTATTGTTGTATTTAAGAAAAATTGACAAAGCTGGTAATCGTTTACTGTAAAAACACATATTTTCGTGGGGCAAAATTTTCGTGGTTGAAGGAAAAAATGTTGGTTCGTGGGGATTTGATTTCGTTCATGAAGAACTTTTTAATACTTGTGCATATGAAAATTTACAAATTCATGGTGGACATGAATTCGTGGGTCTATTCATCCACCAAAACAACGAAAATTAAACCCCCACGAAAATTAGTGATTTCACAGTATATGTGTATTCAGATTTAATCATACAAGACTTACAATATTATAATAAATGTATAATCGTTCAACACGGTATACACAGGAACAGCCAACATTCACTACCCCAACCAGACATCTACTAACTCGCACATGCGAATCACACAAGGTACACGATTAAGTAAATTCATTACATTATTTTTTTCTTTTGAAATTTTGATTACATTTTCGAAAAATTAGATTGTGAGTTTTTTCGTCAGAAATGAATCTATGTATTATTATAAACTAAACAATACAAACAGAAAAAAATCAAAAATCATCAAAATAAGTGCATAAGATTTTTAAACAGTACTCATATAAAAACACCTTTCTATGAAACATATTACTTTTCATTAAAATTGTCCAAATATATGTCAAAAAAGGACATCAGAAACAAAATGAGGACGCTGACTTTTTAGAACATATAAAAATGACGTTAATTTGAAAACTGCCGCTGATGTTCAAACTTTAAAAATGCCTGTTCTAAGAGTAATTGATTCAGAATTACTTTCATATTGTTTAAATTGGTTGGTTGTGTGGTTTTCATGTTTGGAAAAAAATATCATTTGTTACATTGTAATAATGTGTAACTTTATATTGAAAAAGCAAAGTCAGGACATGTTTGCTGAAACACCCTGTATATTTACCATTTTGTTAAAGACGTTAGACAATCGGGATGTATTTCCTTTGTCTGATATTGAGAAATAACCTATATAGTTACTCAATTTTTTTTTTCCATTTTAAATGACAGTTTAAGGATATTGATTTTCATCTTGTTATAGTTCATATTATGCCCCAAACACCTTATTTGATCAAGCTAAGTATATTTGAATGTACACATGTATTAATTTATTTCTCAAATTTGATAAATCTGTAAGCATTTTTCATTTACTAGATCTTAACCTTAAGTGTTTCACAAATATCTCTTGTTAATGCTTGCGAAATTTCTTCAGAGCAACGACAGACAAGGATATCAGTATATTTAGGAATATGTCAACCCCAGATGACTTGATATAATTAGAAGTACAATGTACTTTATAGCTTTTACATTTCTGCGTGTTTACGCTTTATTGTAGATAATGAAAATGTGGCTTTACAAAGCCATACTTGGCTTTATTACGTGGATCAATATTCGTACTATTTACCTTCCTATCGTCTGTTTGATGGATCCACAACACAGCCCAGCTGCATTGATTTTACCTCTTCTTGGACTGGAAAGACGTATAACTTGAACATTTACTCGAGGAGTTCCTCGTATTTTATTCACAACATCAAAGACATACGTTTTTATTTCAAGAATAAAGGTAAGGAATATTTTATCAAAAATGAATGTATCACATTTCCAATGATACTATACCTTATATTTTTATAAATTATTATCATGGAGAAATATTGAAGGTATCCAAGCTATTGTACAAAAGGCCTTTACTCTCTATTGCTGCACATGATTTTATGGAAATAAGAAACAAGTTCATTTTGAAAAAGCAATCCCTCAAAATAAATCTATATATCGTTCGTGTATTTATTTAG
This sequence comes from Saccostrea cuccullata, assembly GCF_032062105.1. NCBI lineage: Eukaryota > Metazoa > Mollusca > Bivalvia > Ostreida > Ostreidae > Saccostrea > Saccostrea cuccullata. The sequence continues at coordinate 16,635 of NW_026922993.1, forward strand.
AATATATATACTGTTTGATAAAGCAGATCCAATAAAAATAATCATGAATAAAATGTAGAATAAACAAAGAATCAAACTTTTATGGTTCTTTGTATTCTGTGTTATGGTATGGAACTTCCATTTCCTTTAAATATATGTTAGAAATATCTTTTTTTAAAAATCCGAAATAGATAATAAATGGTTGGTTCTATTGCCTTCATATATCACATGCATGTGTTTTGAAGAAAACCTACACTCTGACACCAACATATATGTATTTCGTTTTCCTTAGAGTTGCAGATGTTTAAAAACTTTAACCTCGGCCATAACTTTGAATATTTGGTAAACGGGCTTTCATTCTTTTTTTTTGTGGGGGTGGGGTGGGGGGAGGTCTTAAGTCGGAAAAAGCAAGCATTTTGTTTTTTCATATGATTCATTATAAAGTTATAGTAACTATGTAAAGAATTTTCCTTTGTCAGTCTTCGATATTTGTGTGCTTGCATCTCCAATTCAGGAGCTTATTTTTTTTTATATCTTTATGCTTTTATGTATCATAACAGGGACATCAAATATTAGATTCCAATATACCATTTGCCTATATTGTTCATCAGAAAATCAACTCAATGGAGAAGAAGAGATATCTTCCTCGTCATCAATCGTGATAAAAATACCGTATCTGAAACAACTCTACTACGAGTATATGAGTATTTTGTTCAGTTTTTCTGTTGACGACCTCGCAAAAAATAACAGCTTTTCACTTTCCTTCTGCGAAGTAGAAATGTATGGTAAGTGTTTATTTGAAGGCTATGTAATCTGATGGAAGAAGCTATACACAAGTAGCAAGTCATGGATACTATAAATTCGAATCACATATTTTCTAGAGATATGATTTTTGATGATTTCGAATTATAAAGAGACTATTGAAATTGACTGAATTCATGATCCCCATGATACGTAAAGTCTTCATTAAGCTTAATTAAATTGCTACACAACAATTCTTCATCCACGATCTCAAATTCCCAAGAACCGGGACCTTTTCCTCAAATCAATGAAATATAACCCCATGAAAATATGCGATTTTACAGGACTTGCTATTTCAATTTAATACTTGGTGTAAAAAATTATGAAACATGTTGCATTTATTTTAAGATAGGTCCTAGTATATGTAGAACATAGTTGTTAAAGTGTAATTTTGTCCTGATTTACATTAAAAGATACATTTTTTTTTTTAATTTAGCGAGACATTATTTTCAAAAATTGTTTTTCCTCTATATAATCATACGGAATACTATAAGCGAGAATGAATTTTTTTCGAGCTCATTGTTTCGCATAATTACGCGTAAAAATAATTTCTCGAATTAAAGTGCTTTTCAGTACTCCAAGAACACAACAAGCATATAGAAAATTTACATGTTTATGAAATATTGTGTAAAGCCCTCATGTGCCCACCTCTAACAATGAAAATAATGACTATTTTCAAAACAGTGTAGCATGTAAATTTTCGAAATCGAGAGCATATAAATATAAGGAATAACTGTCAGATTTTTTTTGTTTAATGACGATGGTCAATCGATTGGCTTGTGTGATAATTTTATGCATAGACGTCATTTTTGCATGCACCCCAACAACTAGACATTCCTTTAATAAATCTACTGACTGTTGATTGTAGAAAAAAAGCGTCATAATTTAATGACATTTTTTGTTTGATGAGGATGCCCTAGAAATCATTACGGTAGCCCTTGCAGACCATGCCTTTCAAATTGTGACGAATGTAATGCTATTGACGGGTCTTGTATTTGCCAAGCTGGTTATTCCGGTGTAAACTGTACAGATGGTAAATAATTATACTGTTAAATATATTTAAAAATAACTCTCAAAGAAATATAAATAAAAATGCTGTTGTCACCTGAACAAATATTTTTCTTTTTATTCAAAGTTTTACTTAAAATATTGCAGTTTGTACTAATGGTACGTATGGTGCTAACTGTGTGTACAGCTGTGGACATTGTTACAACGATACTTGCCATCACGTGACCGGGGACTGTTTACTCGGTTGTACTGATGGTTGGACATCAAGCAAGTGCAATCAAGGTTAGTGTTTAAAGATAAACTGTTGAAAGCCAACCATTTCCCATGGTTTGAAGACAATATGGGGGAAACATGACACTAATTTGATTTTTTAAAATCATCTCTTTAGATAAAAAAATAGAAATGCCAGAAATAAAACTTTGATCACAATAGAGATCTTTTTTAAAGGTTCATATACTTGTCTATGGCTTTAAGTACATGAATATTGTACTGCATCTTATATTTCATGTGTTGATAAAATATACTTGTTCTACAGGTAGACAAAACATAAAATTTAATTGAGGGTTTAGTTGAATTTTAAAAACTACATTCTGTTTATGTTATATGCATCTGTAAATCCAAATATGAATTGACAATAATTTTATGGACGATTTTAATTTTCTGATTCAGTCTGCAGTTCTGGTTACTATGGACGAGATTGTACACAGAATTGTAGCAGTCACTGTATAACACCGTATCTGTGTGATCGGTATAACGGGTCTTGTATTGGAGGATGTGCTACTGGGTGGACAAATGATACTTGTGATAAAGGTCTGTTGTCCAGGTCATTATATTAATCAATCTCCATATCTCTACCAATTTAATTTTGATATAGCTACTAATATTTCTTTTTTTATTTTTGCAGTTGATACAGATTATTGTAAGTATGGCTTTTTTAAACATAGGAATTGATCTCGATTTGCTCTTGATAAGTCTTGAGTAGGCTTTCTTTACTAGATTCATAAACAGGAATTCCAATGTATTCTGACATACTCGTTCTTTTTTCCTCACGATCTGAGACAGGTGTTGACTGGGCACCATCAGATGTATCCGTGTCATACCATAACATGACGTGGAAGAAAGAAAAATATAACAACATTATCAGATATGACCCTGCTGTGACATTCCTCTGCAGCTTCAGTTTGAAATCCAATGAGGATTTATTTTATGACGTCATATGGTATATTGATGGACAGGAAGTTGTCAACCAAACAGTGGATAAGTCCATTAATTATACAGCAGTTATAACTGCTCATGATATGTTGAAAACAAGGAAAAAGATTGGGTCGTACGTAAGTGATTATTATCAAGAAAATATCTATTTTTTTTTACTTTAAAAGAATTCTAAAAAAACACTGAAAAGTCGTGAATTGCAGGAAAAAATATTATTTAAAGTTAATAACTCTTAAAATTTTATAGACTTCCTTGCAAAATATGTGAAAATTTGTTGTTTTTTTTATTATTTTTTTTCAATTTATAATTTGTTTGTATTCGTCTATCTAATCTATCGTAGATTACCCGTTTACCAGAAAGGACAATTTTAAATTGTAAGCTTTTGATTTAGGTTCATAAACCCTCTGCTAACTCATATAAAATGTATCTTGAACCTCAAGAATTTTCCAAAATAAATGTCTTTTATAAGTAAAATGCAAACAATTATAGCATAGCTTGCGGGGCAAAACTGGACGAAGAAGACACTTCAACTTGACAAATATATAAAGGAATAATACACATGTATGTCAAGAGTTATCTCTCTTATTAGAGTATCGATGAACCTTAAGTAAGACATAATTGTATAATCTGTTCGTAATGTTTTCTTGTAAGGTACACTGCAAAGTGGGCGCAAAACGCAAAAGAGAAAACGACCCATGTCTTTACAAAGATGGAAATCCATTTTTTACTGGAATAAAGGTAATTCATGTAAAGCTTAAATATGCCATAATGTGAC
>NW_026922994.1:0-20963 GCF_032062105.1 Saccostrea cuccullata
AAGCAAGTGTGCCTCTACCAAAGTTGTGAATTTTATGGCCCCAGGGTCAGGGGTTCTTGTTTAAAGGGGGTGGGGCTCTAATGATTATATAGGGAAATGCATGAATTCTTTGAACATCTTATCCTTTGCCCCTGGTTAATATGCTTATGATCTAATTACATATTTAAGGCCAGGATTTATTTTTTTTAAACCCTCCGCTCAAGGTTTTGAATGTTCAGAAAAAAAAACATTTTTTTTCTTTCCGATGTCAAATTTGAGTCGGGATCGAGATTTCAAATTTATGAACTCGCACTTCCGGTTTTAGGATCTGAGAAGAGCTTGGTTTAGTGTAAAATTCATCGATAAGAGTGCCATTCAAAACGTTTCACCCGTTCAAAAGACAAATAAAATGCTGACGACTTTGTTGCACAATGACATGATGGTGAGATAATTATGTATTCGTTTCAAAAGTAACTGTAAATTATTTTCCTCCCTCAGCCCCAGGTTTTTAACTGCCCGTGATAGCTATTGCATATTGCCAGGGACATTGTTTAGGTATCTATTATAGCTTACAGTCTAAGCATCATTCCTCAGAAAAGGGTTGCTTATGCATCAGGTTAATGAATAAAACTATGGGAGAAGTGAATTCAAATTTGAGGAAGAAATAAACAATAACCTGAAGAAATAAAAAAATTCAAATATTGAAAGGCAAGAATATACAAATATATACAGGCATATAGTATCATTTGTATCAACCAGAAAAATTATTTTACACTTAATTGAAAAAAATGTTGACCCTACTCCCCAATACTCCCTGTCTGTTTTATGATAGGAAATATAATTTTAGGCATCAAGTAAATTTTAGAACAATGTCTACACATTCATATAACACATATTAAAGAAATGAAGATATTTTGAAATATATTTTGATCAACATCACAAAATTTATGTAATACGCCCAAACTGGCGGATGATGAAATAAGCAATTAAATGTTCTACTTTCCTATTTGTAAGCATTATGTGTCCAGTGGTAAGGAGCCTATTAGGATAGCATAAAAAAAGAATGTACCAATGTTAATAATTGATTTATCATAAAAAAAATTTATTTCCTTCTCCTTCGGGACTTTTTTATTCTCATGTTCATAACTAAATCTAAACATAAAAAAATGCTGGCCTTATAATGAAGAAAGGGGCCTCTTTCAAAATAGATAATTTCTCAGGGCTGCGGGGTCAGGGGTACCAGGGGGGTACTTTGACTAAAAATGAATTAATGCTTTGAAATCTGCCCTTTGATAAGCAATGGTGCCTCTTTCGAAATTTGTGAATTTCATGGCTTTTGGATTAAAACACGAACCAAATATAATCACTGGAAAGTTGATACATGATACTCAGGTGACCTATAAGGCCCGAGGGCCTCTTGTTATGTTGTTTTATGGACTTAAATACTGTTCATTATCGCCATATCCCTTCAAGGTATCTAATATTTTTTCTCTTTTGCAAAAGGCAAAAGACTCTTTAACTGTTTAAACATATACAAAAACCAGATGAGAAAAAAACATTCATGAATAACCCTGGTATTATGATTAACTGGATTTTTTTTTCTTTAAAGCTTTTCTACACGAGGTTGTCTTTTTAAGTTATCATTTAAAGTGTGCAGTTTTGTAACAAGAACAAAAGGTACCAAAGAATCCAGTGTGCACTGTAATTGTTTGTTTATTTTGAATTGTGTGAACTTGTGAAAAACTAATAATTATTTTTTTTTAAAACAATAGATGGCGTAAAGGCTAGCCTCCTCTCTGATATTACTAAGCTTAATAAGCTTATCTGACTTTAACAATTATTCCATGAATATAAAAATTTAAGATCAACATTTAAGTGACGTTTCGGGTTTAAAGGCATATTATTGGTTAAATTTTAATCTTCCGTGATGAAAGCTATATATAAAGCTGTGGATATTTTCAAAAAACACTTTATTCCAGAAACGCTTTTGTTAAAAAAAGATAAGGAAGTTAAACCATGGCAATGATGTGGGCAGCGCTCCTTATGTCCGCCATCGTATGTACAAGTTCCCAGTACATTTACTCGAAAGATCGTTGTGCCAGTAATGGAGAGAAAATGTTGCAGATTCGAGATCTTCTGATCAAACAAATTAGGATCCAAGAATCTGTAGATTCCCTCGGGCGGATGGTGAAGAGACTGGAGGAAGATGTTACCAAGACCCATGAAGATGTTCGAATTGTCAGGAAAGGTAAATTTCTCTCTCTCTCTCTCTCTCTGCAGTTTGTCTGGATGTTCATTGATATGATAATTACATAATCATCAATTGATTTCTTTTACATTCGGGTTAAAAACATAAAACGGATTGTCGAGATTACTATTTACATAGACACAACGAGTCTAGCATTTATCTAAAAGATCCCCAAGTGTACTAAGATATGGAGAATCAGAGAGGAGGTTGGTCATATATTTATTCCTTTTTCTTTCAGAGTTACACATATATAAAGATTGCAAGGACCTCTATATAAATGGTAATACAGTATCTGGTGTGTATGAGATATATCCATTATAGGATTAAACGTTCTTTTTGAAAAATTTATCGATGTGTAAACTCTTGACATTTTACTCACAAACTAAATAAAAGTGCGAAGCACTTTTATGTTGAGTTTGTGAGTAAAATGTCAAGAGTTTACACATCGATAAATTTTTCAAAAAGAACGTTTAATTCTTATAATTCCAATATCGAATTTTTATAAAAATATTTAAATTATTTCTCCTTGAGGCCTCCATACAATCCGTTATTTCTGGACGGCGTAGGAATACATTTTACCGTAGAGGAACGTAATCGAGATGAATTTCGACAGAGTTCAACTTAAATTGTCAAAACAATCTACAAATAAACTTATAACAACTAATCGAATGTTGTTTTAGTCAACAAATATCGTAATTATCGAGTTTACTTCAGAATAGTTCGTCTTTGACCATGGCCATGTTGACATAAACAACAACTCTCATAATGAAAGTTGCAGACCGACGACGCCTTCAATTTGCACTTGTTTATTCAAATATTGAGGAACAAATCAACAATATGAATTTGATGCTAATAGGGCAAGAGTTTGAGGTACGTTTCTTTTCCCTGTCAAAACGATAACAGTTACAGACTGAGCTTATTTTCTACGTATGAACGTTGAGACAGCGATTTTTAAAATTCACACTCGTGATCGGACAGTGACATAAACATTTTCACGGCGTCCATCAGTTAGGCAGTCTAGTATGTTGCCAGTTTTGTTTAAGCCCTAATTAAATTTAAAGTTTCTTGTATTCATTATTTAGCCAGAACAGACCCAGAAATGTTTATACGATAACCCAGTAGTGTCATCAAGAAAGTAGTTCTGATTGAAAGAATTTATCGATGTGTAAAAATTTTATGGAACGTGTTTTCGTCCAATCAAAACACAGGAAATCAATAGATAAAATGAAGATTGGAATTATTTGGTAATAACAGCAAGGTCAGCGTCTTCTGTGACATGATGACAGAAGGTGGAGGGTGGACGGTAAGATCTCTCTATCCTTCTCTCAATCCCCCTTTCTCCTTCTGCTATCTTCTCTCAATCTCCCTCTCCCTCCCACTTTCTCTCTCTGCTTTTCTCTCTCTCTATCTAAAGAAAAAGATAAATTAGACTTTACGCTTAATATATAATAATTTTAGTCAATAACATCTTCAGATCTTCTTGCTGAAAACGAACTTGAATGGTATTAGCATGAAACTGGTATTTCATTTCACTTCAACTTCACGTAACTAAGTATTTTTATCGTTTACATGTTAAAAGGAAAGAAGAGAAGGACCGTATAGATAAAAGATTTCATTATATATTCTCGAAATATAGCTACGAAAAACAGAATGAAAAAGGGGAATATTAAGATGAAATTAAGAGAATTAAAATTCATAAGAAAAATTATTATGCTTCAAGGTTATTTCGTATCTGTTTTATCAGCTATAAAAGTTACAAATTGGCCTTTATAGTTTCGCCACAGTCTGTATTGAAATTTGAATGTAAATTTTAAACGTTTAAAAAATAATAGGAATTAGAAATGAGCGGCGAAATGATAAAATATGATGATCATTCCATTATTTTGATTTTTGTTTCATTATATATAAAAGGCAATTCAGAAGCGGATAAGCGGTTCTGTTGGTTTCAACAGAAAGTGGGCGGACTATAAAAAAGGTTTTGGGGACCTAAAAGATTCCTACTGGATAGGTGAATATTTCTTTAACCAATTATTTAATAAATAGAATCTTAGATATATGTGTTGGTCTTAGTTTAAACAACCTTTCTTATTCTATGAGTGGTTATAAAGATCTCTTAATTTATAAATTCATGTACATTTGATACAAAATTAAATTGATTACTGACACATCTCTGCATAATATTTAAATGCATTGGTTGCATTTTATTAAGGCGACCCAGAAATATTTTTTTTTTCTTTATCGTGTTTACGTTTGCCTACTTCAATACAACAAATCGACGCCGTAGTATTAAAAGGTCGTATGTAAATTTTTTTGGAGTTTCAAAATTTGACGTGAATGACAAAAAACTGTTTAGAGCAAAAAATAAAAGGCATATTGTTTGGTTGTTTGATAAATCGTATGAAAGACCCTATTGAATAATAAATGTTATTATTTTGTATAGTTTTTAACAAAGTTTAAAGGAAAATAAAGCAAAAATAATTGAAAATACTTTATAAGATTTATAATTACTTCTGTTAAGGTTAAAATAAAAGTCTTATCTGGTACTTACGACCTTATTTAACTTTACAGGCAAGGTTTCTCCTGCTTTGTACAGGGTTGTATGTACCACTTACGACCTTTTATAATCATTTTTCTATTAATAATATTATGATTATCAGATTATTTTACTCATATCATTTTGATAAAAGAATAACATCTTTTAACGTAGAATATCAATATGGAATAATAGATGTTTGAATAATTTACATACATATTAGTAATATCCAATCATCTGCATATTTTATACAACTATTTTTATCCTAATATGGAAGACTGATTTCTATTTATCCCAAAAATTGGACCTGGAATTCCTTTTTAAACTTATTCCCCATGTTCTCTAAATTTAACCTTAGATAAATGAATGATTATTTTCTCCCAAGCACATGGAGACAGTGGATAACTTGTACCAGCAATAACATACATGTAATACAAAATACACTAAAGCTAGTCGTTGAAATGTTTATTTGAACTAAACTGATAACAACAGCAAAATGAAAAAACAAAAATGATAAAAACCATGTCTACAAAGTGTATTTTTTTTTTACATAATTGAAATTATAATCGCTAGAAATGGTATAATTATCATTCTAAACAAAATTTGACATTTTATATTATGAATCTGTCAATAACATCAAAGAACAGGTTATCTCTTAGATTAACAATCATATGAATTTGTATTGCAACAAAAAAAATTTAAAAATTCAACCCTAACAAACATGCAACTCTTGAATAAAATTGAATGAAGAGGCAGCTCCCTCACAATAATGTAACAATTAATGTATTAACCGGGTAACTAAAAATTTTAACAATAATAAGCCAAAATTTTAACAATAATAAACCAAAATCTTACATAGTGTAACAATATCCGCATTTTAATGGAAAAAAGATCTAAATTAAAAAAGCACTTTGAAATCAGTCACTGACAAATTCGCTAGATGCGTCTAGGACAGGGAAATTTTAATTGTCAATGTCAGATTCATCAGAACCGTTCGGTTCTGGCAAGGCATCTGTATCTCCTTCATGCGGTAAAGCCTTGAAGAAATCCTGGTGAGCACGTGGAATCAAGCCTCTCTGACAGAGTGTTTGAAGATCTTTATATTTTGCCTCAGAAATTGGAATTCTGTGGGTGTACAGCGGTTTCAGTGGATACTGATGCAACTGCATACAATCAACCTTACTTTTTCTTTTTCTTCCTTGTAAGGGCATTGCTCGAAACTCATCATCAAACTCATACTTGAAGTAAATTGTGTCTGGGTTTTCTTTCTTGTATTGGAAAACATGAATTTTATTCCAATGCACATTTTCTCCTGTGGAATCCTTTCTACGATTGCAGCTCACCACCTTCTGTGCACACTCTTTGAATTCCAACACCATTTCATTGCCTAGTTCCTTTACCTGGTACTTTGGATCTTTGCGCTTTGCATTTTTGATCGCTGTGATCCAGTCAGATGTGGTGAATATTTCTGATTTCTTCGTTGCACATTCTATTGTGGCATGCACACTGTCCCCCTCCATTTGAGAGTGACCACGCTCAAAATAGTAATGAGTCAAGACATTTATAGGAAGATTAACAACAGTGTACAAACACATGGTGCTGAATTGTAAGTTCCGTTGTTGTCCTGTACAACTGTCGGAAAAGTATACAATTTCTTCCTTTGGCCCCACACTCTTGTTAAATAGAAACAAACATGTGGCAATTTCACAACTTCCTCTTTTGGCATCTGTTTCGTTCCAGATATTACAGACAACAGATTTAGAATTCATATCATAAATTGTAAAATTGTAGGTGGCCAACTTTCTAGAGTAGTAGGCATCAGATACAAAAATTTGCGGTGTAATAAGAACCTTTTGTAGATCAAAATTCAAAACCATAACTTGATCATTAGCTCTTAACTTATCAGCCTGTTTCTGTGCTCTGGCATTTTCTTTTCTCTTTAAGTGTTTCTTGTGCTCTTCAGATGATGCCTCCTTTTCTGAATCAGGTAACAGTTTATAAGCTTCACAAATGGTGCACAGATCTTTTTTCGGCTTATGAAAGCCCAAATTAAATTCTTCCCCAAATATTCTATCATACAGCCAAAATTTCTTTGGTTCCATTCCATCTTCTGAACATTTTTCCCGATAAAGTTCGTACATTTTTGATATAGATAAATCTTTCGAGAGATATCTTCTTTGAGTGTTTATTCTACAATAATGTGAGCTTACAGTTGGGAAAGACCGTATGTGTTCCCGAATGTACTCTTTAGAAGGAGAACGCAATTTGGCCAACTCTTTGCAGCTACCAAGAGTCCTTTTTAGGGTGTCTCACTCACATAAGAGCGGTGTGTCGATTGCATGCCATTCTCCAGATATTGAAGATTGAAAATGGTCAAAAATTCTCCATTTGTCAATTTCTTTGGTGTAAATAAGAAGCTATTTTCCTCCCTTTTGCCGTCATCTAAGTTTTATGCGCCTGAGTAAGTCATGTTGTCCGTTTTCTTACCTTTCCAACGACACCAAACTCGTCTTGATCCGATAATAAATAAGAAATTTATGAGCTTTTGAAAATTCCACTTTGTACGGCCTAACTTTTGAATGCCATCAGGGATTCTATTCATATTTGGTATACGGCTATATAAAAATGAAATACAGGTCAAGGTCGATATTGGTTACTTTCCAGAAATTCCTGGTGGAGTTATGCCCCCTTTTGCACCAAATTGGTATCAAATTCATGGTTTCCGACTGATAACTTTTGAATGCCTTCAGGGAGTCCATTCATATATGGTTTACAGCTCTATAGAAATGAAATACAGATCAAGTTCGATTTTCGTTACACTCCACTAATTCTTGGTGGAGTTATTCACCCTTTTGCACCAAATTCCTATCAAATTCATTGTGTCTGACTGTTAACTTTTGAATGCCTTCAGGGATTCAATTCATATTTGGTACACGGCTATATATTCCTGATATACAGGTCAACTTCGATTTTGGTTACTTCCACCTACTAGTATTCTTGGCGCAATTATGCCCCCCTTTTAACCAAATTCCTATAGAATTCATGGTTTCCAACTGATAACTTTTGAACACCTACATAGCTCAATTCATGAGGAATGTTGCTTTCGAAAATTCCGCTTCATCATTTTACTAGATACAGTAATACAGTAGGACCTCATTAAAACATTTTTATTGGGAGCCATCTTATTGGCCCATGTTATTAGTAAGGTCGCGTTATATCGAGGTTTTATATACATAAATATGTTTAAATGAATAGAAATGGGAGCCATACAACAACTGCAGTATATTCAAACCCGTGTTACATTGACGTGTGTTATATCAAGGTCATACTGCAACCCTTGCCAGTCAGTATTGCTCAGTGTAGGCATCTTCAGTGATTGCCCGCAATCACAAAATCTCTAGTTTCTTTACCTTATGCATTCATATTTACTAATATATATCTGTTTTCAGCAATGTCGATTCCCAGTATGAACATTAAAAGCCCAGAAGCTAGGCATTTCTGAGTGGCATTGGAGATCGGTGATTCCTGTTTGCATCAAAGAAGGCGAGAGTGAATATGATATAACAGACTGGCTGAGTCTGGGCGGGCACTGTCAAACGAGGAGAAGGCGAGATTGAATATGATATAACAGATTGGCTGGGTCTGGGCGGGCACTGTCAAACGAGCAATGCTGAACCTGTTCCTGATCAAATAAAACAGACTATTACTAGGATCATGAAGCCTCTTGAATCCTTGTACTTTGACAAAACAACAGCATCATGGAACTACAAGACAGATTGTACCGATAAGTGTTAATGGTGATTCTATGTTATACAGTAGCTTTAGCTCTATTTTGTGTGAGAGTTAAGCCCCCTTTTAACTTAGAAATTTGACGAAATATCCTTGTTAGCGCTCGAGCAAATTCATTTATCATCCGATTAGCATAAAATTTATACAGTAGCTTTAGCTCAATATCTCATGATAGTTTGAAGATGAGTTCTGACCGAATATTTTTGTGCGAGTTATGCCCCTTTTCCTCTTAGAAAATTGACGAAATATCCTTGTTAGCGCTCTAAATTTGAAAAAAAAAAGTTGAATTCAAAATATGTATAGGAATATTGCCTTTGAAAACTCAAACAATAGCAGAAAAAAATGGGGGGGGGGGGGGGGGCGTCGGGGGATATCGGAATGCTGTTCTCATTTTCTATACACACCAGACTTGGAACTTTACAGCAATATATTTATATTAAAGCAAGTTAAAAGGCTATTTGTATTCTTATTCTGCCTCCATATTCACTTTTAATTGTTGAAATTCAAATATTGTTAACTGAGTTAGTGTCACTGCTAGACTACACTACAGAAATGTGAGGGTACTGCCTAATATACAGCAACCAAATTCAACATATGTTGATTCTTTGTTCTTTCTATTCTTTCCAGGTGTATTATCCATAGACCAACAAACAATTACAGAAGGCTTTGTCTCGGATATGTCCAACTCCCGGGGCAGATCAATGATATTTAGTCTCCTTTCACGACTATTCGGCTCAGACACCTCAGTCAGAGTGGTGAATATTTGTGGTTCCTCAACTGTCAACGAGCCATCAGTTAGGGAATTAGCCTTTGAAGTTATATTTGAGGAAAGTGAGTACTACTCTTCGCCATCGGAATCTCCTTCCAAGTTGCAAAGTGAATCTACGGTGACAAGACGTTCACCTCGCATTTCACAGAAAGCTCCTTTATTAAAGGACATTGATTGTAGTACTAGTGGAGTCTTCAAGTTCATACCAGACATAGTTCTCGAAAGCACATCCAAATAACACTTGCTTGTTGAAATAAAAAAGGGAGGCTATTATGTCCGCAATCGGTATCTCAATTGAGATATATGCTAATGCCAGCAGCAATCAAGCAAGGCTCAGCTGTGGGTGTCTTGATATGCACGAATCAGACACTTCTAGAGAAATGCATCTTAGCTGACAAGGAAGTGAGGTTTGAGAGAAATTACTTCAAGTTGAGCGATCATTCTCTTGTGGCGGACATGGAAATCCTCTTTTCAAATATCTATATCCGACCCATGACAACGAAATAATGGTTCATATTAAAGAAAAAATTGACAACTTTGAAGGTATTGCTCCAAAATGAGCCTAGAACACTGCAATTTAAATATTTTTTAGCCCAAACAGGGCTCATATCAGCAATTTGTTAACACTGCGTCAACATTTTGCACAGCCTCAAGGGGATGTCCTACATAGACAACATATTGGCACACGAAGTTGAAAATGTTCAAATGTTAACACACGACGGACGACGCCCGACGGACGAAAACAGATAGCAATAGGTCACCTGAGTAATTTTAGGCTCATAAGTAATGAAGTGATTTATGATTAAATGTCCAGAGTTACAGGCATTTGGATGCAATGCCCCGACTATTCAAGCTGTGTTGGGGTAATTAAGAGTAGAGCAGTGTCTAGTGTGGTCAAGAATAATGAGTCTTTCATGAGTGGAGTAATGGGAGCCATTGTTCGTAGAATTGGGAGTCGTGTATTGAGTTAAGTTCAAACTAGGTTATGACAGTTTGATAATGGATATATACACAGTGGAATTAAAAAGTTATAATTGCTCTGTCACCTCCGTGACATTATTCATGAATATTTATCAGCCGTTACGTAATTAGTAATGCACATAATTTTGAAATAAAAATTAGATTATAAACTAAATGAAATCGAATTTTACAGGGTGAACTATAATGTCGAATCTGCTTGTTTGTCAGCTGCATTTGGGCCAACCCATCCTTGTAAGTCTTGCTAGCACGTCCAATGAATTCCACGTATTTTCCAGAGCTGTCCTCTCCAAGAACAAACTGACTACACTCAAGTTCGTGATGCTCGTCATGCCCCCTTAAACCAAATAGTTTACAGTTGTAGAAAAACATGGTATGTTGTAGACTTTCGAACTGCCATCCCCAAATACACCTTTCTCCCGCATGCTTTCCTCATCCTGTGGCATAATGGGCTCAGCTTGCTTTATCGCCGTTCCAAACCCGCGCTTCAGAAGGTCTTTCATTTTGCTGTCAAGAATTTTCCGGAATTCATTAAACCTTGGGTCATTATTGTCCAAAATGTTTTTGTCGAAAACGTTTTTATTTCTGAGGTGGCGCAATATCCCACACGATATAAGGTCAGAGCTCGGGGAGGGTATTCAATGCCATCTTTTCTCCGAGTTTCCACAATAAAGCGCCCCAGGTAGAAATTCAATTGTTCTGCCGTCATTAAATGTAAAAGTGGTATTTCATCAACGGAATTACCATAACGTTTTTCTCGCCATTCCTCAAAAACCTTGAGCGCCCAGGTGGTATTTATCTTGGTGTTAGCATTCTCGTTCGACGCAATCAATTTTGAAATTTCATCATCTGTCACGGGTTTTCCGAACCGTTCACCGTTATCATCACCAGGTTCCGATTTTACTGGTCGAGGCTTTGATTCGGAAATATCAGCTGCAGGGTCCACTGTATCTAGGTTGAAAGACCCAAATGCGGTACGAATTTCACTGTCCATATTTTCGACACCATTTAAAAGCACTTCACATAGACCCTCTGATATGGCATTTTCTTCTTCAACTGCATCAAATACCTGCGAGAGTTCGAGATCTTCGTCGGTAACTCCAAAGTCTAAATCGCCCAGGTTAATAGTCGACAAATGCAAATCATCTAGACCTAGTACGTCCACCCTCCTCAACTTAATCTACGTTAATGACTTAATGCGCAGAATATCACGAAGAGTTAGCGGGAAATGACTACGGAATGTCCCGGAGTCAATAGAACCAATAATATGCCGGTTGCAGCGCGAGAAATGATAACGAAATCTATCGAATGCTGTCGATACTTTCGCGCCTCTATTACGAAAACCCCTGATATTTTCGCGGGTTATTTTCCGGTATAAATTCCCGCGCTGTTTCAAGGAAAATTTTCGCCCTAATATTTCGAGCTTTCTAATTGGTCCATTGATACTAGTCAGTTAAATTACATTTTATCTCGTGAATCATAATAATCAAGGGGGCGGAGACTCGATTGCTTCGCAAACTCGTCACCGCCCTCTTGATTATCCATGATCACACCCTATTACCGGCAACTAGTACGACAGATGCAACTGTGACAACAGACGCGAAAGTTGTAGATCGCATCACAGGTAGGTGATTTTAAACTAAATTTGTGGCAATTTAAAACATCCATTTATTAAGGACAGTGCTTTCCTGATTTGGTCAAACCATAAACTTCTTCTTCTTAGAATATAAAATCATGATTTACTCATTAAAATGGAAAAGAGGAAAGTTAAAAATTTACAGTCGTCTACCGAAAATTGGTCAAACTCAGCTTATTTCATTAAAACTGTTACTTCAATGTCAGATTTTTTTGTATATAAAAAATTAAGGCTCTTTACGATCAAAGTACAAAATGTGAATAGTCTTACTTGTTTAAGAAGCGTGCTGCAAACGTTTGATTTTGGTGGGTAAACATTTTTTGACTATTCACATTTTGTACTTAGATCGTAAAGAGCCTTAATTTTTTATATACAAAAAAAATTCTGACATTGAAGAAACAGTTTTAATGAAATAAGCTGAGTTTGACCAATTTTCGGTGGACGACTGTAAATTTTTAACTTTCCTCTTTTCCTTTTCCATTTTAATGAGTAAATCAAGGTTTTATATTCTAAGAAGAAGAAGTTTATGGTTTGACCAAATCAGGAAATCACAATACTGTAATAAATGGATGTTTTAAATAGCCACAAATTTAGTTTAAAAATCACCTACCTGTGATGCGATCTACAACTTTCGCGTCTGTTGTCACAGTTGCATCTGTCGTAATAGTTGCCGGTAATAGGATGTGATGATACACTCGATAAAATGTACTTTAACTATAACTTGTACTGTTAATTATCACCTGTGGTCCTCCCTAGGAAGGCTACGCTATTGTTCATCTTTATTCTAATTTCCATGATTTTCAGCAGTAGAGGAAATATTTTGAAGCAAATTTATTAAGATGAGACACTAAATAATTATCGGATGGGTTGACATACTTCAGGATTTTCCTTTTCAGAAGTTAGGGTACTGAGAACTTATTCTAATCCGGATCCCCACGGGGTCGCTAGAGAGGGAAAATCGTGCTTTGCTAAAGGGGATGTGTTCCCAACCTGTTAAATATGTGTGATGTGGTGATTTTTACAATAGAGTTATCTCTCTTTGTTTTCATACACTGTTTGTCATTGAGGGTAATTTCCGCATCTATTTTTAGTAACAGAAATTCTGTTCAGCTAAAGTATTTGAGATATTCATTTAAAATAATTTTTGTCATTGTCATTTTTCAAATAATGATGGAAAATACACATTAGTTTTTATTTAAATGTATTGTTTAATATTTTGATAATTTCAACATCACTTCCTGTGATCACGTGACTTCATAGTTTATGATTTTGCACGAAATGTTTCGCGCTATGAAGGCTGTGTGTTGAACTGTAACATTGTTGAAGCTGAATATTATCTCTAGCTAGGTGTACCAACTGTAAGTTTACATTTTTTAATACAGCTTTGCTCATAATAGTAAAGTATGTTTTGGTAGGGTTATTTTAATATTTGTAAAGTCTGAAAATAGTTATTTTAATAGAATAAGTTCAGCATGTTTTGTTGATAAACGTTCCATATAATATTGGCTATTCATTTTATTTCTAGTGATGTTTAATAGACTTTTGTTATGAAGAAGTTTAAATTTATTTTACAAGATATACTTTTATTATTGTTTACAACTGTAATTAGAGGTAACATAGGTATATTGATTTTTGGTTAGGTTGTACAGTATCACTGTGGTCGACGGTGACCTTGACCTGAGTTTGTGCATTGTGGCCCTAGTTGGGGTAAGATTTATATGAAAGCATGTTATATATTTATTCATGAGATTATTATGAGTGTAATATGTTATAAATCTTTATAATGGAAAGGTCAACTGTCTGTCAAATTTTGTAAAATTATTTTTATTCATATTTTTTTAGTAATGCATCATTACATTCGTGTGAATTTACATTTGTAAGTAATGTCATGTTTCTCTTATTTTTCATTTGTACAGCACACTGTCATTACCGCCAATATCATTACCATTATCATAATTTGTAATATCATTGATATTCATAATTAATAAACTTATAAAAAGAACAAATCTGGTTATCACAAATGGCGTCGTGGACAGGATTAGTTAATGGTTAACTCGGATTATATGGCAGTGTGATGTGCATAATTTAGGTCTCCAGTATCAACATGAGAGTTAATGGTTCAGTGACGATATGATGTGAAGAGCTGTTTCGGACAACTAGACCAATTTAAGATTTATTCGGTAGGAGAGTTACAGTGTATTATTTATCACCATGTCGGCAGAAGAATTAAAAGCCAAATTGACATTTCAAACTATGAAGACTGAAAAATTAGAACATGAACTAATAAAAGCAAACACCATTATTGAAAAATTAAATGCAGATGTACATAACATGAGTTTCGCTAAATCAGAAGAACATAAAACTGTTTTCATAGCAAGGGAGAAGAAAATACCAAAACTGTGTGGACGACCTATAAGTGTTAATGACCCAGACATATGCGAGTGGATTCATGATGTAAAACAACACTTAAAAACAATTGAACCATTAGATGCCAAACTTGATTTCATTTACGACAACATTGGTGGACAATGTAAGGACGAAATACGCTTACGACCAGAGAACGAAAGGGATACTCCAGAAAAAATATTTAACATTATACGTTCAGTGTTTACTAATTACCAAACTACTACAACAACAGTTTTACCAGCGCAACCAAGAACAGGGTGAAACTCTACAAAAGTACTCACTAGCGTTGATGAAGCTTATGGAGAAGATCCACAACAAGGATTCAAGTGTGATTACCGATCAGGACACAATGTTGAAAGAAAAATTTGTTGATGGAATTCGGGATGACAGTCTGAGAAGAGAGATGAGACGTTACTTACATCAGTTCAAGGATATGAACTTTCCTAAATTTAGAGAGACAGTGATTGACTGGTCAGAAGATTATAGAAGTCGTAATCTACCACAACAGTGTTCATCAGAAGGAGCCAAAGTACAGCTAGTTGATTCGTTGGAAGACATAAAGAAGTTATTACTGAAGCAACAACAGCAACTGGACAGACACAGCAGAGAATTGCAGACGCTAACAGAAAAGTTCAATTCTACCGCAAGATGTGCAGAACCCAAACAGCCTAAGAGACAGATTGACAATGTTAAGAAAAACTATGTGACGTGTTTCAAGTGCAGTGGCAAGGGTCATAAAGCAAATCAGTGTCCATCTGTTTTCCCATCAGAAGCTAGGAAAAGTAACTCCAAGCAAGATGTTAATAAACAGGGGGAATAACAACTTCTGTAGTGAAGAGTCGAACTGCAGGAGTGGAAATTGAAGACTCGCAAACAGACATTCATAACCGAGTTTTTGACAAAGGAATTGGACCTTGTCCCGTAAAGTCAGTGAAAATTGAAAACCAAGATACAATGTGTTTGTTAGACACTGGTTCTCAAATTTCAACAGTGACAGAAACATTTTTTAGAAGTCTACTTGATAATAAGCCAAAACTTCATGATGTTACTTCTTGGATGAAGGTGACTGTAGCTAACAACCTACCTATTCCATACCTTGGATATGCGGAAGTTGAGATTAGCATCCCAAGTATAGTCACAATTCCAAATGTTGGTGTATTAGTTGTGAGGGATCCCGATGACGATATTGGTCGAGAACGGAAGAGCCGAGTACCAGGAGTCCTTGGAAGTAATTTCTTCAAACTTCTGAAAACTCATTTGGAGTCCGTGTCTGATACCAAAGATAAACTTTTGTGTGACGCATGGAATGTTGTGTTATCCATGTATCAAATGACATCAGAAGTTAACAGGCTTAGTTTTGCCAAAGTTGGACGAATTCCAGTAAAAGTACCAGCTGAATCCATGGTAACTGTGATGTGTACTACACGACAAAGCCGAGGATGTTCGAATGTACTAGTACAGGCAATTCAAAGTCCTCATGGAAATTTACCACGCAATGTGATGGTGATAGACTCTTATTCAGAGATTTCAAATGGAAGAGTGCCAGTACGAGTGATAAATTTAGGGACTGAGGATGTGTGGTTAAATCCTAAGACGAGGATAGGGACAGTTCAAGAAGCAGAAATAGCAGATTCCTTACATAATTCTGTTCAAGTGACAGTGAAGGATAATGAAATTCAAGTCCAAATTGATGGAGAGACAGAAATAGCTTCAGATATTACCGAACATGGAAATGGAAAAATCAAATTACACGGACATGACTTTGATATAGACACCACTCTTAGCAGTGAACAACAGCGAAAACTTGCACACTTATTGCAGAAACATAAAGCAGCATTTTGCAAAGATGAAGAAGACTTAGGATTTACAGCCACGGTAAAGCACCACATAGAACTGACTGATAACAAACCCATCGCTGTTCCACATAGACGGGTACCACCCCACATGATGCAAGAGGTGAAACAGCTCATTCAGAAGTTCCTTGATCAGCAAGTAATTAGACCAAGTACTAGTCCATACGGAGCTGCAGCTGTATTGGTTCGGAAAAAGGATAAATCACTTCGATTATGTGTAGACTTTCGTCTTCTTAACCAAAAGACAGTTAAGGATGCTTTTCCCTTACCGAGAATTGAAGAGTCATTGGATGCTTTATGTGGATCAAAGTATTACAGCACCATTGATTTAGCGCAAGGTTACTATCAAGTCGCTTTAGATGATGAGTCGATACCAAAGACCGCATTCCGTATAGGATCTGGAGGATTGTACGAATACCTTAGATGCCTATGGGTTTGTGTAACAGTCCAGGAACTTTTCAACGTTTGATGGAAGCATGTCTTGGAGACAAGAATTTTGAGTTTCTACTGATATACTTAGATGATATTTTGGTTTACTCATCAACTTTTGAACAACACCTAGAAAGACTTGATTTTGTATTTTCAAGACTGACTAAACACGGTTTGAAAATTAATCCAAAGAAGTGCCATTTCTTCAAACAAGAAGTCAAGTATTTGGGACATAAAATTTCCAGTAAAGGCATTGAAACTGATCCCAGCAAAATATCTGCCATCACTACTTGGACTAAACCAAAATCTGAGAAGGAATTGCGTTCATTCTTAGGATTATGTTCGTACTATCGAAAATTTGTGAAAAACTTTAGTAAAATAGCTGCCCCATTACATGCTATCCTTACCAAACAGGAGAAGAAAACCAAGCGAACAAGGATAAAAATGGTAGATGGTTCATTTTGTGCGAGATGGAATGAAGACTGTGATCATGCATTTATGAAGTTGAAAGAAGCACTTACGACAACTCCTATCTTGGGATACCCGGACTTCAAGAGACAGTTCATCTTGGAAATTGATGCGAGTTACGACGGGTTAGGCGCAGTGCTATCGCAAGATCAGGATAAAGGACGTGTTGTCATAGCATACGCTTCAAGAAGTCTTCGTCCAACAGAGAAAAATATGTCTAACTACAGTTCTATGAAACTTGAACTACTTAGTTTGAAATGGGCTATAACAGAAAAATTCAGAGACTATTTGTTAGGAGGAAAATTCGTTGTTTACACCGACAACAATCCGTTAAGCCATTTTAAGACTGCTAAGTTAGGATCTGTAGAAATGAGATGGGCTGCTCAACTGGCGCAATTTGACTTTGAGATCATGTTCAGATCAGGACGTTCAAATAGGAATGCTGACGCACTTAGTCGAAAAACTGTTCATGCAGAATCCATTACAATGGAGGAAATGTCAGTGGCATGCTGTGCAGATAAAACAGAACATGTATACTCAGAAGAAATTCTTACTGATTTGGTGAAAAGTACAACATTAACTGATGTTCAGAGCTTACAGTCTAAGGAAAAATCAAAAGATGATTCTGAGTTTACAGCAACTAAGATGTTTCCAGAATTTTCCAAGGAAGAGCTTGCAAAATTACAATTGGAAGACATTTCGTTGGCTCCTGTTTTATCGTGGTTAAAGAAAGGACATAAACCAACATTGAGATTAATTGGGAAGGAACCACCCATTGCACGAAAACTACTGCATAAATGGGACAAATTAGTTCTCAAAGATGGTGTTCTATACAAAAAATGTCAAGACTCAGAGGGAGAATTTTTGCAGTTAATACTTCCAGAATCCTTGAAATATCAAGTATTGGACTCTCTGCATAATTATTCTGGTCATCAAGGAATTGAGAGAACTTTCGCACTCGTGAAAAGGAGATGTTTTTGGCCAGGAATGTATTCCGACATTCAACATTGGATCAAGAAATGTGAGCGCTGTATGATTGCCAAGGCTCCTATACCAACTGTTAGACCGCCAATTGGAAGTTTGATAGCTCATAAGCCATTGGAAATTGTTGCCATAGATTTTACTCTCCTCGAGAAATCTAGTGATGGAAAAGAAAATGTGCTTATCATAACAGATGTGTTTACACAAGCTATAGTGACCCCAAACCAAAAGGCAGTTACAGTGGCAAAAGTATTGGTGAAAGACTGGTTTTTCAAATTCGGCATACCTCATCGTATCCATTCTGATAGAGGAAGGAATTTCGAAAGTGATGTAGTCAAGGAATTGTGCAAGATCTATAACATTCAAAAGTCAAGGACGACTCCCTATCACGCCATTGGGAATGGACAATGTGAGCGATATAATCGTACGTTGCATGACAGATTAAAAACTTTACCACCCGAGAAGAAAAAGCGATGGCCTGATTATTTAGCTGAGATGACATACATCTACAATGCAACTCCACATGCGTCTACAGGTTTGTCGCCATACTATTTAATGTTCGGACGAAACCCACGTTTACCGATAGACTTGCTTTTAAATTCAGAGGAGAATCAGGAAGGTGTGGATGACTGGATTCTAGAGCATAACAAGAAAATGCAGGATATGATGAAGTTAGCTTCAGATAACATAGAGAGAAATGCTGAGAATAGACGAGATCGTTAT
Organism: Saccostrea cuccullata; assembly: GCF_032062105.1. NCBI lineage: Eukaryota > Metazoa > Mollusca > Bivalvia > Ostreida > Ostreidae > Saccostrea > Saccostrea cuccullata. Next base: position 18,793 of record NW_026922994.1, read on the forward strand.
AATGCTAATGCACATGAAAAACCTATTCCAGTAGGATCCATAGTGTTACTGAAGAATCACATTTTGAGCAGAAACAAGATTCAAGATCATTGGAACTCAACTCCATACAAAGTACTTGAAAAACGTGAAAATAACGTATATACAGTACAGTTGTTAGATGGTTCAGGAGAAAAGAAAACAGTTACCAGAACAGAACTGTTAAATACAGGAGAGTTTTGTGATTCCCTGAAGAAAGTCGATGCTGTGGACAACACCGAAAAAGATGAGGGAAGTGGATGGTCAACTCTCTATCCTCAACCTATGGAGAAAATATCACCTCAGAAAGATTTCAAGGATGAAGAAACACAATCAGACATACCAGCAGACCGGCAGTTACAGCCAGATGTGAATGGTGATGATTCTTCAGTGGGAATTCATAGTGAAAAATGTGAATCAAGTGAAAAATGTGAATCTAGTGAAAAATGTGAATCAAGTGAAAAATGTGATTCAATTTAAAAATGTGATTCAAGTGAAAAATGTGAATGCAATACAAATACTGGAAACTCCGTACATTCAGAGGATGCAAGAGAAAAAGCAGGGAAGCCGGTTCCGTTGCGCAGATCTTTAAGAACTACCGCAGGAAAACATTCGAATCCGAACAAGTTGCCACAATCAGTTTTAGAATCGCAAGAAATTTTTGTGTAAATATGATTTGAATCAGACATTTTGTAATATTTTTGAAAATTAGTGTATAGTTTTCTTCTGGAAAATATTTTTGTGTGTGTATATTTTTCAATTTTTTGCTGTGGAAAGCAAAAATACTTAGCAGGGAAGAATGTGATGTGGTGATTTTTACAATAGAGTTATCTCTCTTTGTTTTCATACACTGTTTGTCATTGAGGGTAATTTCCGCATCTATTTTTAGTAACAGAAATTCTGTTCAGCTAAAGTATTCGAGATATTCATTTAAAATAATTTTTGTCATTGTCATTTTTCAAATAATGATGGAAAATACACATTAGTTTTTATTTAAATGTATTGTTTAATATTTTGATAATTTCAACATCACTTCCTGTGATCACGTGACTTCATAGTTTATGATTTTGCACGAAATGTTTCGCGCTATGAAGGCTGTGTGTTGAACTGTAACATTGTTGAAGCTGAATATTATCTCTAGCTAGGTGTACCAACTGTAAGTTTACATTTTTTAATACAGCTTTGCTCATAATAGTAAAGTATGTTTTGGTAGGGTTATTTTAATATTTGTAAAGTCTGAAAATAGTTATTTTAATAGAATAAGTTCAGCATGTTTTGTTGATAAACGTTCCATATAATATTGGCTATTCATTTTATTTCTAGTGATGTTTAATAGACTTTTGTTATGAAGAAGTTTAAATTTATTTTACAAGATATACTTTTATTATTGTTTACAACTACAATTAGAGGTAACATAGGTATATTGATTTTTGGTTAGGTTGTACAGTATCACTGTGGTCGACGGTGACCTTGACCTGAGTTTGTGCATTGTGGCCCTAGTTGGGGTAAGATTTATATGAAAGCATGTTATATATTTATTCATGAGATTATTATGAGTGTAATATGTTATAAATCTTTATAATGGAAAGGTCAACTGTCTGTCAAATTTTGTAAAATTATTTTTAAGGTCTTCCGTTTCCAACGGAAGACCTTCTACTGATTCTGTTGGTCAAGATTATTATTCTTTTTTTTTCTTCTACTTTCTAGACGCCAACCTTGAGGCCTCATATCTCACTTATTTACCAACGGATTTCGCTTAAATTTTCAGACATTATAGACAGCATTAAACTCTATCAGAGTGCTATCTAACATTTCAAAAATTCACTTCCGCTTTTGAGTTATTCCCCGTTAAACGAAAATTTATAGGCTTTCGTTTCCGGATAAAGGCTCAGAGACCACAAAAGCTGGAGCAGAAATTTTACTGATTTTGGGTAACAGAAGGATTGAAGTTGTGCACATCGGTTTTTGTTTTTCGATTTCTGTATTCACAATGGCGCTATATAGGGGTCAAAAATTAGAACGCCTAAAAGTGCGAAAATTTACACATATTTTCCTTTTTATCTTGAAAGCTAAAAATATTTTGTTAAGACATGTAGAACAAAAGTTGTGCATAATTGCAAGGGCTTTCATGCAATACTATTCAAAAGGGGCTGGCC
>NW_026922995.1:0-20654 GCF_032062105.1 Saccostrea cuccullata
TTGATTGATATTGATTGATTGTATATATTGTTTAACGTCCCTATAGATAATTTTTTACTCATATGGAGACGCCACATCTTGGCGGTGGAGAGCAGCAATTTTTGACTATATTCGGCACTTAGGGCCAGTTAGCAGGGAGGGATCTTTTTCGTGCCAGCACCTACTGCGACACTAGGCCCCTATTTTTACGGTCTCATCCAAAGGACCGATCTCCACGTCCTACAGTTGGATTCGAATCTGCGACGTTAGGATCAACCCCTGACTTCGCGACTCTTAAAGCAGACGCTCCAACCAATGCACCACGCGAGTATGAAATTAGTATGAAAAACGTCAGTCAGCATTTGACTTTATGATATTGTGTATTTGCTGACAAAGTCATTGTATCGATTGTGGAACTTACTGTAAAGTACGCGTCACATGGATCTAGCACATAAACTAGAGGTACTATGAGTACTCAGCTCACTAAATGATATCCCTGCATCTATTTTTGTTATTCTTTCATTTGACAAATGTTCACTTACTGACTTTGTCATTCTTGTAGACATTGCTTTAAAATTAAACGTCTATTTGTATGTAAGTAGTGAGTGGGAGTGGGAGTAGAGGAATGTTAAAACATCAAAATGCAACTTTTTATAGTTTTAATATGCGTATAAAAAGTAAATCCATACTTTTCACCTTTACCTAGCTGCAATAATGTAGCCCTCTCCGATTTTTTTTTAATCTGATGTTTTCTGGAGAGGGCTACAATTCCATCGCATCTCCGTAATGGTGCAAATATTTTTTTTAATAGGAACGACTGCAGGCAAAATAAATTATTTTTACATTCAACTTACTTCTAATAAGACGAATTTTTTATTCACTGTCAACAGAAGACCCCGTTAAATGCGAAAAACTTGTAAAATAACTCTGCATGTTTCCTGGTAGTTTACTTCAGCAGCCATGACAGTTCACGCGTGACGTAATGAGACTTTCGCTTGCAATTTAGAACAACTGAATAAAGCAATTATCGGTGTTTATAAATGTATGTGCTGAATTTCATCACAAAAACATAGGTATATAAAACATTTTAAGTGTTATTTTTATGCAAGCAGCGATATTTATGTTTAAAATAAGGGAATTCCAAAAAGCTCCGCTCCTATAGAACCTAAATTCTCATTGGCTGTCCCAAAATACAATCTATCAAGGTCAGTAAACATGGCGGATAAATTCGAGTTGTGATGTTGATATACACGAAAAATAAGCGATATAGGGATCGTTCTGTATATTTTTGCATTGGTTTACGTCTTGGATGACTACTTATTTGGAGTCAAGGTAAGAAATGTTAATAAATAGCCATTTACTGTTAATTTGAGCCGAAATCCGTGCGGGAGCAAATCACTCCCGCAGCTGCACCATTATAGAGATCCTAAGGAGTTGTAGCCCTCTCCCCAAAAAAAGGGAGAGGGCTACATTATTGCAGCTAACCTTTACCGACCGCTTAAGCTTTGCTAAAATTGTCAATGATTCCTGCCAACTGCCTATCTCAGTGAGCAATGCATTTTTTGTACAACTGGTCTGCACACTTTTAAATTATAAGAGAAACTTTGCATATTATTTTTTACATGTACACATTTCTTTGTAATTGTTGTTTAACACATTCTGTTCTAAAATATGTAGCTTCTTTTATGCGCTGGAATGGTTTCTGTTTGAGCGACTCTTCATAAGACCGTAACGCCCCGTGCAAGTCTCCCACAACATGTTGACAGATTCCTAGTATCTGCCAGGATAGGTCTCTGGTGTATAAAGGAACATATCTCCCGTCATCATAGAGCAGCAGTGTCTGTAGGTCTGTCAGTGACTGTAAACACTGAGATCTATTACCCAGTCTATAGTGAGATAACACAGACAACATCTCTACTATAACAAATGGTGGTAAATGTTGGCCTGACCTTCTGTTTTGTTGACTCACATTTTGTTCTAAAAATAATTCTTCAATACATGGGATATTGTAAAATAAATACACATCATACACCCAAGCCAATCCCATTCTTCTAAACAAAGATAGATTACCTACAGTTTCATTGTACCTTTGTTTATCAAAAATATATTGATATATAATAAAGTCATCTAACAATTTTCGTTTAGTGAGATTACTGAATCGTACTGCTTTGTCATATCGTCTTGTTCTGTAGTAATACAATGCGAGATAAAGTAAATAAGACACAGACCCTAATCTTGCTGCCATTTTCAACATGCCACAAATTTTTGTATCTAAGTTATAGATTTTTTTATGGGTGCAATATGAAGCACTATTTGTCATTATAAAGGCTGAACGAACAAGAGTCTGAGCAGTACAGTTCTGTAATGTTAATAATTGGTGTGGTGAGTTTGATAACTGAGATAGTATGTTAATTGATTTTAAGTAAAGATAAGATTCCCATATGTGTTGAGCAGGAAAACTTAAGCAATTGAATTCACGTATGCCACATATATCTAAATTTGCAATACTTATGAATTCTCCCTCAGCAGGAGATAACACAAAGGACGGGCTACTGAAGGCTGGTTCTAGGATTGATCTGAGAGTCGGACTCAGCAGTAAACAGGACACGCCCATTCTGTAATACTGATAAAGCTGTTGTAAAAGAGATTCACGTGAATCATCAACAATTTTGTTCATGAACATGTTGTTCTGTGGGATAAAAAAATTAGGGAAAACCCCACGATAAACACAATGAAGAAGATATTTAAAACATTTCCAAAAACAATCCAGTAAGTTGTTTGGGCACCATCTCACTTGTCCTAATTGCATCATCCAGAACATTGTGGTTTTCATGTAATATGAACACAGTAATTCATCCTCCTCACAATTGATAACTTCCTTCAGAAATATTTTCAGGAGTCCGTAACATAGAAATTGTGCATGATTCATGGTACACACTAGTTGTTTCTCGGCTTGAGAAAATGATAACCTCCATTCCAGTTCGTTAGGAGTCACATCAACTTTACTACCAATAGGCATACAGTGACATTCATTTTTTAGGATTTTTTCTAACACAGATACCGGCGGCCAGGTGTGTCTCTGGCATCTTTCAATCCAACCTCCTAATAGTTTAGGCCAAGGAAATGTGGCTAAACAGTAAGCTATATCAACTTCAATAGGTCCACAGAAATTACTACTACAAGGACCATGGATTCGGAAATTTTCAGGGTTAGGAACTCTCTTAATCCTGACCTGAAAATATTGTTCTCTCCACAGCAGACTCGATAAATAAGCCCCGCCATCAAGGAGAACTAGGCGTGACATCATGTGTTCGTTTCGCACTGGGGTCAGAAGGCGCAGTTTGACAAATCCTGGCGGTGTATCAGAATCTTCCATTAGCACAATATTATGCTTTGATGTATTATAAAACCGAGACTGGGAGATGTCAGTAATTAATTTATAATCACAAACCCAAAGCATTATATCCCTGTCAGATGAACTCAGCCGAAATCCCTCTCTATGACTACCACTCATCATCACAGCAATTCCTTTGTGATTATAAACAGGTTTCTCTATCATCTCCTTCATGTTCATCACGTCCCTCCTGATGGCCACTTCTGTTGGTGTCCCTATCTCACGACACATACCAACATACAGGACCTCTGATAGACGGGGAATATGATCCATCCTGTGAAAAGGTTATGTTTATATAATCATTATATAAAGGAAAATAAGGATTTTATATTATTTTTAAGAAATTTAACATACCTGTTAGATATTTAAATGAACATAATTATACATACATGTAACACTATAAAGGTTTCTTGTATTCTCTGCAAATGGCGGGCTGAGCTTTATCAGTTAAAGGGAAATACCGATACCCAGAAAATCTTGTTTCGTTTTCTGTTTAAGCATTTTAATAGTTATTGAACCCGTAAACAAAGAGAAATAGGTGATTTTATATATTTGGGGTGGTGGGGTATTACTTTTCAATACTCCTTTCAAGTAATACTGTGGCAATTTTTGGTCCCCCACCATGATTTTCAGGAACATAACGATGAATATATTTTGTAATACCCTTTGTTCATATTGGCATATTGATTTTTACAAGGCAAAGATGTTTTCGACCCAGATGTGATAATACCGTATAACGGGTATTTTGTACATGCTGCTAATTTTTACTAATTTTTACGAGTTTTATAAATCCGTAAAAATTAAACGCGTAAAATTTCACATAATTTATAAAACGGCTCGTGTAAATTTTCAACATCGTATGTGTAAAAGTAATGCTAATTGTCATTAAGCTCACTCCCTGGAGGCTATATAATTAGTGTACTGTTGGGTGTGTTCCTGTTTTGCACGCATTTGATAATTAGGTATAGAACAATAGGTGTGATAGTGTGTTTTGATAGCGATTATAGTCTAATTTCTGGTTTGGATTTACCTGTGAATACCTGATTTAGCTTAATGTATTCTTAAGAAGTTCTATACAATTTTTAAAGCATTTATCAAAATTTCATATATATGTCACAGGTGGTGAAAAGTCAAGTCTCAACCGGGACTGGAACCCAGGGCCTCTGGCGTACCGTGCAAGCGCTCTAACCCACTTTAGCTATTGAGACCCGGTGTATTGACTGACTTTCACGCACCTGTGAACCCGGTGACATATCCCCCTCTTTGTAGAAATTCGTCCTCGAATTTTACGAGTTAAGGAAATGCTGTAAGGCATGTTCCAAGGAAATAGTTGGTTTTGTACGTTGGACGCCAAATGTCCGAACAGCTGTTGTTATTTTGTTTATCTATGTTTTGATTACTTTGACAGGATGATATAATAAGAATAACAAAAAGAAGGTGACAACTCAAGTTCAAGTTCATTTATTCACTCAAACCATTTAAAGTATATGGTACCTGAGGACAATGAAAAATATTTACAGCATATATACATTCTGGTCAGATATATAAGTATATGATAAACAATTAATAAGACAATGAAGTGGAGAGGAAAATGAAGAGAAAAAAATGGGAAAAGGGAGGAAAAAAACACGTAATAATGAATTGTGAGGAAAACAATTATGGAGGACAGACTAAATCATAATTATATTTTTAATATAAACGTACAGAGTTTTTTAAGTGTCATAGCATCTTGTTTTGTCATCAGTTGAGAAAATTTAAGAACATTTGGTCTAGTAAAGTAGTATTCATTAATAAACTTTTTCCTTATGACAATGCAGTACATTCAAGCATAAAATGAAATTCATCAGCAACCTGTTTAGCATCACAAAGTGTACATAATCTTTCACTTAATGGTATTGATGCCCATCTTCCAAGCTCAACTAGTAGATGGTGATTAGTAGTACGAAATTTGGCAAGTATTTTCCTAAATTTTAATGACAGAATACTTAAATACTTTTCACACTCAAAATTTGTTTTAAAAATTTTATACAAAGTACCTTTGGAAGAACTGTTAATATCAGAATGCCATTTTTGTATAAATTGATCTTGTGATCTTTGTTTAACAACAGTAGTAACCCAGTCTTGATTAGGATTATGATAAAACTGTTCATTCCAGATATAAGAAAGTCCACATGACTCAAAAATACGATTAACACAGTCAATCCAAGGATTCTTACCAATTTCAGATTGTGAGTTAGCAATTAAAAATTGATACAATATACATGAAATTTTCTTATCTGTGCTATTCAATAATTTAAACCAGTATGAGACTATTCTTGAATAAATAAGGACAGATAATGGAAAACGTCCTGCTTCACCATAAACCATATAATTCGGGGTACTACTTTTCAAATATAGAATATGTTTCCAAAATTTTAAATGAACACGTTCAATAATATCTAAGTTTTCAAAACCCCAGATTTCACAACCATAAAGTAACACTGGTAGAACCATTTTATCGAACAGATCAAGTTGACATTTTAATTTTAAAAAAATTGGTTCAGCTCAATCTTTGATCATGTCAATGGAGTGAAAAAATTAAAGAAAAGTTCTTATGAACAAAATCACCCCTACTAATGTTATTGTGATTTAGATTCGAGACACGTGGTTTAGGTTGACCCATTCAAATTAGGGATGTCAACGAATATTCGAGTACTCGACTACTGTTCGATCATATCGACTATCGACTAAAATTTCTGTAGTCGGTTATTCGTTAAAAGTGTGTTTCATCAAAGTAATTTTGAATTCAAGGCAATGATCTTAAACTTGCCCATTTTATTTATTTACAGATCAATATTTTCATATAAAATAATTAAGGGTATGCTATAACTGTTCAAAGGAAATTATTTGTACGTCGATGTATGTTCGACAAACATGTTTTCAAAATCTACATTTTTGGTATAGCTTTAAAATAGGTAAACAGTGTTATCAAGTTTATGTGAAACAGAACTTGTATTCTGCAGTGTAACATCAAACATGATGTATCATATGCCGAATATATCATATCAGTCAAACATATACATATACATGTACACAGCCCTCGAGTGAAACATTCCTAAAGTAAGTTCTCCGCAAAAATGACCCAAAAAGCAGGTTGGGCAAGAAAATCAATGTTTGTTAATGATTGTTTTCCCCTTACTGTTTTGATTGGAGAGGGCAATTGTTTTGTAGTCTGACGTGATACATGTACAACTATTAAGAAATAATATTAATTATTAAACAGCTATTACAAAATTGTAAAAACATGTAAATTGGGTTTAGTTATGAGAATAATTAAACCGTGTTTTCTTTTTCAGTTATTATTTAATAAATTATTGATTGTTTGCACAAAATTTCATAATCAAAATGTATCCAAATCTCTCGCCCTCTCTTCGTTTTTATAAGAGACACGCTTTAACTGTTTACCAGTCAAAGATCATTGATGGACACGTAGAAATGGCTTCAATTATGGAGTACATTTACCACCGTTATGTATGAAGAAAGGACAAATACAAGCTTTTGATATCCTGCATTTAGATAAAATGTGCAGCTATAATATATTAATTTTGAAATTAAATACATTGGATACATATTGATGTACAGTTTTATTGTACTACGTACATGTTAACAATTCAGAAATTCGTTGTATAATGGTGATAGGTTAAATATTGTAAATTAGTCTGTGGAAGACAAACAGTGAAAATGATATGAAAAAAATTAGATAAAATTAAACGAATATTCAACTATTGTTCGACTAAATCATCCGACTATTCGACTAAGCTGTCCGAGTAAAATTGTCATCCCTAATTCAAAGATTATAGGATAGAACCGGTTTTAAAAAAATACATTTGCAGTTACCAGGAAGTTGGTATAGTCTTTTTGAATACCATCTGTTTCTTTTGAAAAGTTGTCCTGTGAAAAATGATTCTGAAACCATTCTGAAAGACTTTCATGATTTTAAACACAAAAATGGTGGGTAAATGGGGGGGGGGGGTGTTGTTGTAAAATAACAATATATCATCATAATTTACGGCGAAAATTAGAGCACACTTTGTGGTAAAATGTGTAATAACATCTACACTGACAAAGCTTTGTTTGTCTTATATGGCTATTGATATTAATACGCACAGAGGATCTTACCCACGAGCAACTGACCAATCGTTGAATAGCAACGTTTTAGCCAAATACATAGATTTTACTTAGAACACGTGGTTCAGGTCAATCTATGATCATGTCAATAAAACAAATGAATTAAAGATAGGTATATGGAATTAAAATTATGTACAATTACATTATATGATTATTCTACGAAATGGAACCTGTCTGTTAATATATCGAAAACAAAAATTGTTATTTTTAGAAACTGAGGTAAAATACGTAAGGAAGAAAAATGGCATTTAAATGGTGAAACAATTGAAATTGTTGACCAATTTATATATATCGGTGTACTTTTGAATAAGAATGGAAAATTTAATAATACACGAAAACAGCTGGCAATCCAGGGTAGAAAAGCAATGTTTTCGATGAAATCAAAAATCAACCAAATGTGTCTTAATACTGAACCAATGTTGTCAATTTTTGGTACTTATGTTTTAAGCATATTCAATTATGGTTGTGAAATATGGGGTGGACACAATGCTAGTGATATTGAAAAAGTGCATTTGGACTTTATTTAATATGTTTTAGATGTTAAAAGGAGCACAAGTACTGCCATGATTTATGTTGAAACTGGTAGACAGCCTGTGAAAATTGTTCGCATTTTTCGATTTTTAAAATTTTGGTTCAAGCTGTTAAAAACTGACAATTGTATTTTGAAAATTTATTATGAATATTTGTTCAATGAATGTGAATATTCCGGCAGACACTCTGATAATTGGGTTGTAAATATCAAACAAAAACTTAATGAGAATGGACTCGGATTTATCTGGCTTGAACAAGACAAAGAAATAATTTATGAACAGTTTCCTGTAATCAAACAAAGAATAACAAATAATTTCATACAAAATCTCATGGCAGAAATTAACTGTTCAACAAAATATTTTTTGTTCAGACACATTGTAGATCATTTAACCTTACAATATTATTTAAGAAATTCAATACCTCCTCTTTACAAAAAACAAATAAGTAGAATAAGAATGTCTTCCCATAACCTTGCAATTGAAACTGGCAGGCATAGAAATATTGTGAAGGAAATTAGATTTTGTGAATTTTGTAAAAATATCATAGAAGACGAATTTCATTTTATTTCAATTTGTCCCCTATACAAGGACTTGAGAAGTAAATTCATATTAAAAGTTATTACTGGAAAAAACCATCCGCATTCAAACTAGTCCAATTATTGAGTGTACAACACATTTTTGTGCTTTGTAATTTAGATAAATTTCTGCATTTATCTTTTAAGTTAAGAAATGAAAAGATGTTATTTATTCTTCGTTTGTCCAATCATTATATCAGTATATTTAATTACATTTATTATGTGATTAAAAGTTTTTATATCTAATTATAGACGCGTTATTCTAAGTTACTTCATTATATAAACTAGGCGCTGTTTTTTCATGTATTGATACCATACCATACCAAACTGTTTTTTCTTAATTATATTTGTAATAAATTGTGATAATACGGATGTATTAAGCAATAAAGAATAATAATTGAAGATAGGTACACGGGGTTCTCCACATTTGAAAATTTAACCATGGAGGAAGCTGCGTGAAGATGAAATGTGACCGAAAACACGAATGCGCGTTAGACTTCCTAATCTTCATTAAACAATGACTAGTTTTACAATTTGTAAACTTCACCAATGGAATAACTAACTCTGTTTAAAGTTTAAAAAAAATAAGAATTAAAATTGAAAAGGATTTATCCTGTATTTTACCTCACAAATGTACAAGAATTTGCCCCAAACTGTAGAAATCTTCCGAAGGAATTAAAAAAAATTATTGATACATTAATCAGGGCAATATTATTCAGAAATTGATACCTGGTACAATTGAATTACAAATAGGTACAATTGAATAAAAATAGATTTGAATGAATTAAAAATAGGTACAATTGATTTGAAGTTAGGTACAAATATTTGAAGATAGGTACAATTATTTGAATATATGTTAATTTGGCGTTTCATAAACATTTACTTTGAAAAAGAAATCGAAGCAATTATAAAAATTCCCTCTATAAAACTAAAACAAAATCATTCTGACAGAACAGAATTATATTGTTTCATACGCAGGATCTATCATACGTATCTTATAAAAAAAGAATTTTCATTGTCTAGCGTCCATCAAAAGTTATAGGAAAATCAAGATTAACATATTAAAAAGAAAAAAAATATATCAGAGAGTAAACTTTAAATGTCTTAAATCCTGAGCAAAAGTCCATGTGATCTCAATCTTAAAAAAATATCGTAGACTTGATTTTGTCTTAAAGTGTACGTACATTCTCCACTTTTCTGGTATTTCTTGAACTAACTACACTCTTACTCACCTCGACATTTAAAGATATCGATGACGTATTATTGATATAATTTCTATTCAGATATCAACTCAGTATATCCCAGTGAAAGTGAAATAGAAAGATGCCTCAGTGTCTGATACGCCTGTTTCATATTTAGATATTTTTTTTAGGAAAAAAGTGGTTAAGAGTACCTTTATACAACATACGTGCTTTGATTAAAGTTATGAGTTCTACTTTTCTAGTTGATTTGATAAGCAAGGCATTTTCTTTACGTACGAACGATTAAGATTACGTATCAACAAACAAGTTGGTGAAACAAGGATTTCAAAAGTCTCCTTTTAAGTCAGCATTTCGCAAGTTCTCTAGTCGATACAATGACCCCGTTAGCAAAAAGACTATAATAAAGTCGTACTTTTGTATTTTATAAGGCAATAAAATGTACTTGCATTTACCGTCAAGAAAAATATATTTTATAATCAAATAAAATTATAAATAGCAAGTAAGTACTTAAAAAAATTTCTCTGCTTTTGATATAATAAACATTCTGAAGAGCAGTATTTCATGTACACGAATTTAATATATATTTTTTCATAGCACTTTTAAAATATAGTTTTAAAAGTATAATAATGAATAATATTCAAACAAACGAAGAGAGACAGAATATAACTATATTCATTTTGAAAACATGTAGAGGTGGACATCATTACATTAAATTTTTTATACACTCCTCAAAATATTGGAAAATTTTATGTTGCATTGCTATTACACCCTCAACACATATTTCAAAGAATTTTACCACAACATATCCAAAAAAAATTAAAGTTGGAGGGTAAGGGTTAGGTTAGGGTTAGAGATAGGTTTGTGCTACGGTTAGGACTAGGCTGCTAGGGTTAGGGTTAGCAATAAGGCTAGGGTTAGGTTAGTCAGGGTTAGGCTGCAAGGTTAGGGTTAGCATAAGGGTTAGGTTAGTCAGGTTAGGCTGCAAGGGTTAGGGTTAGCATTAGCGTTAGGCTAGTCAGGGTTTGTCTGCAAGGGTTTGGGTTAGCATTAGGGTTAGGGTTACACGTAAGTTAGTCAGGGTTTGTCTGCAAGGGTTAGGGTTAGCATTAGAGTTAGGGTTACATGTAGGTTGGTCAGGGTTTGTCTGCAAAGGTTAGGGTAAGCATTAGGGTAAGGGTTACATGTAGGTTACTCAGGGTTTGTCTACATGGGTTAGGGTTAGAGTTAGGGTTATAAAAGAAATTCATGATGCTTTTGCTAAAGGTAAAGGAACACTTGGAATTGATATCACGTGACCTAAGGGAATGAAAAAATCCTATGAATATTCAAGGATCATCTTTAAAAGAAGTTGTACAATAAAATACACTTAAAGTAAGTATATGACTTGCTCTTCTTGCTTTAAATGACTTATTAAGGGAAGCTTACTGAAGTAAAAAAAAATCGTACTTCATTTTCCAATGTATATATTAGATGCATAGAAGTTTTCTTGATTTCGTAATGCAAACATCTTCCATAATTTTACGGGAATTTAAACAACTTGTTTTTAAAGGATTTTAATAAAGGTGGTGCGTTACAAACGGACATATAACCACCAATAGGTTTGGTGTATAAAAACCAGAACCAACAATGGAAAATACATGTAATTACCATTTTCTGCCATATTTTTAATCATATAGAATTTTATCATTTATACTGTGCACATCAACAAGACAAATGCTTCTTTTTGGATTGTAAGTCATTTTGTAAATCACATAAATTATGAAGACATGCTTTGCTTCGTCAAGGGGTGAATATTTTAGAAATTAGCATTGCTTGTCTTTCGTTTTAATATATCAAGTATAAATGCAAATTGACACTGTGTACTTGCATGTCATGTAGCAGCCCATGACTTCAGTCATACAAATAAAAAGACATAATTCATCGTATAACTGGAGAAAGCTCCGTAAACGAATTGATCGACTTATAGATATTTGATGAACCTCTTAGGATGGCGGAAGGAAGCAATGCAGACGTAACTTGAAACAATCACAATTATACATTTTCTAGATTGATGCAAAATTTTAAAGAGAAAATTATATAAATTTATATATTTTCACACATATTTATATACACAAACATATTTTAATACAGTAGTTTTCAATAAGCGTTTTATATTCGGCAGATGTACTTTGCAAGTTATGCGTAAACATTCAAGAAATTCATCAGAGTGAGAAGAGATTTAAATCAAACTACATTAATTTATATACAGCATCAAACATATACTACAGCAAAGTAAACTTCAAAATACAATTGCATGAAAAACATTGCATAAACATAGTTTGCGTTCAATGGACACTACATGTATATTCATTTAAAGACATTTTATCCCATTGCGTGTCTACACTGAACATCTTGTATTCTGAGATACGTCGCTTCCTGTAAATTATGGTGCGGTTCTTCTTTAAGAGAATTTTGATAAGACAAAAGCGCCCTCTGATAGTCTTCACAAACCTCTTGACAGATCCCAAGAATCTGCCACGGTATCCTCTTAATATTGTCTTAATATGACGCCCTTTGTCAGAATGAAGGAGGAAGTCCAATTCATCAAGGGCTTCTTGTTGTTTTTGTGGGTTTCCACGATTACACAACACTAACAACATAAGTACAATAACATATGGAGGTACATCAATAAAATTTCGTGCTGCCAAAGTGAATTCAAATTCTAATTCTTTTATCATGATCATGCGTAAGTCAGTGTCCACTGCTACAGTTTTCCCCATTCTTTCCATAAGTGACAAGCTTCCAATCTCTCTATTATAACAATCTATATCTACAATACGATCATAAATGATATAAGGCTTTGTAATCTTCTCTTTTATCAAAGCCATAATTCATCATATTTATATGGAAGCACCTAGGTATGGTAGATTCAAGTATGTTCAAATTACGACTCCCTGGGGTAAGGCGTAGCCACAATGGCCGACCACAGTTTGACATAGACATATATAGGAAAATTCCTTAAAACTGAAGGTGAGATTCCGATCCATGAAAGAAATGATACGGGACACAAACAGCGACTCAGACTGAGGTTATGTTGTAATAAATAAAAAGCAATTGACATGCTGGGCTAGGTGATAAATGTCGACATGTCCCACAGTGGGATTCGAATTTGCTACATTAGGATCAACTCCTGACTTCGCGACTCTTAGAGCAGACGCTCCAACCACTGCAAATTAGTATGAAAAACGTCAGTCAGCATTTGACTTAATGATATTATGTATTGCTGATATGGTCATTGTATCGATCGTGGAACTTACTGTAAACTACGGGGAAAAGTAACATTAAATTAATTGTTACGTCACATGGATCTAGCACATAAACTAGAGGTACTATGAGTACTCAGCTCACTAAATGATATCCCCGCTTCTATTGTTGTTATTCTTTCATTTGACAAATGTTCACTTACTGACTTTGTCATTCTTGTAGACATTGCTTTAAAATTAAATGTCTATTTGTATGTAAGTCGTGAGTGGGAGTAGGAGTAGAGGAATGTTAAAACATCAAAATGCAATTTTTTATAGTTTTAATATGCGTATAAAAAGTAAATCCATACTTTTCACCTTTACCGACCGCTTTAGCTTTGCTAAAATTGTCAATGATTCCTGCCAACTGCCTATTTCAGTGAGCCATGCATTTTTTGTACAGCTGGTCTGCACACTTTTAAATTATAAGAGAAACTTTGCATATTATTTTTACATGTACACATTTCTTTGTAATTGTTGTTTAACACATTCTGTTCTAAAATATGTAGCTTCTTTTATGCCTTGGACTGGTTCCTGTCTGAGCGACTCTTCATAGGACCGTAAAGCCCCGTGTAAGTCTCCCACAACATGCTGACAGATCCCTAGTATCTGCCAGGATATGTCTCTGGTGTATAAAGGAACATATCTCCCGTCATCATAGAGCAACAGTGTCTGTAGGTCTGTCAGTGACTGAAAACACTGAGATCTATTACCTAGTCTAGAGTGAGATAACACAGACAACATCTCTACTATAACAAATGGTGGTAAATGTTGGTCTAGCCTTCCGTTTTGTTGACTCACATTTTGTTCCAAAAATAATTCTTCAATACATGGGATATTGTGAAATAAATACACATCATCCACCCAGACCAATTCCATTCTTCTAGACAAAGATAGATTACCTACAGTTTCATTGTACTTTTGTTTATCAAAAATATATCGATATATAATAAAGTCATCTAACAATTTTCGTTTAGTGAGATTACTGAATCGTACTGCTTTGTCATATCGTCTTGTTCTGTAGTAATACAATGCGAGATAAAGTAAATAAGACACAGACCCTAATCTTGCTGCCATTTTCAACATGCCACAAATTTTTGTATCTAAGTTATAGATATTTTTATGGGTGCAATATGAAGCACTATTTGTCATTATAAAGGCTGAACGAACAAGAGTCTGAGCAGTACAGTTCTGTAATGTAAATAATTGGTGTGGTGAGTTTGATAACCGAAATAGTGTGTTAATTGATTTTAAATAAAGATAAGATTCCCATATGTGTTCACCAGGAACTCTTAAGCGATTGAATTCACGTATGCCACATAGATCTAAATTTGCAATACTTATGAATTCTCCCTCAGCAGGAGATAACACAAAGGACGGGCTACTGAGGGCTGGTTCAAGGATTGATCTGAGAGTTGGACTCGACAGTAGACAGGACACGCCCATTCTGTAATACTGATAAAGTTGTTGTAAAAGAGATTCACGTGAATCATCAACAATTTTGTTCATGAACATGTTGTTCTGTGGGATAAAGAAATTAGGGAAAAACCCCACGATAAACACAATGAAGAAGATATTTAAAACAACTCCAAAAGCAATCCAGTAAGTTGTTTGGGCACCATCTCACTTGTCCTAATTGCATCATCCAGAACATTGTGGTTTTCATGTAATATGAATAGTTTTCATGTAATATGAACACAGTAGTTTATCCTCCCCACAATTGATAACTTCCTTCAGAAATATTTTCAGGAGTCCGTAACATAGAAATTGTGCATGATTCATGGTACACACTAGTTGTTGCTCGGCTTGAGAAAATGATAACCTCCATTCCAGTTCGTTAGGAGTCACATCAACTTTACTACCAATAGGCATACAATGACATTCATTTTTTAGGATTTTTTCTAACACAGATACCGGCGGCCAGGTGTGTCTCTGGCATCTTTCAATCCAACCTCCTAATAGTTTAGGCCAAGGAAATGTGGCTAAACAGTAAGCTTCATCGAATTCAACAGGTCCATAGAAACTACTACTACAAGGACCATGGATTCTGACATGTTCAGGGTTAAAACCTGTCTTAATCCTTAGCTGAAAAAATTGTTCTCTCCACAGCAGACTCGATAAATAAGCCCAACCATTAAAAAAAACAAGATATGATGTCGTGCCTATGTATTGCACTGGTTTGACAAATCCTGGCGGCGTATCAGAATCATCCATTAGCACAATAATATGCTTTGATGTATTATAAAACCGAGACTGGGAGACGTCAGTAATTAATTTATAATCACAACACCAGATCATTATATCCGTGTCAGATGAACTCAGCCTAAATCCCTCACTATAACTACCACTCTTCATTATAACTGATCCTTTATGAATATTAACAGGTTAATGTATCATCTCCTCCATGTCCATCACGTCCCTTCTGATGGCCACTTCTTTCGGTGTCCCTATCTTAAGACACACTCCAACATACAGGAACTCTGATAGACGGGGAATGTGATCCATCCTCTGAATAGGTTATGTTTATATAATCATTATATAAAGGAAAGTCAGAATTTTATATCATTTTTGGGAAAATTAACATTCCTGATAGATATTAAAGGTACTTGGACACAGATTTGAAGTTAATATTTTCTGTATATTTCTGTATAATATCACGAATTGTATATTTTAATAGCATTTCATACAAAAATTAATTAAAAATCTTATTTCATTTAAAAGTTATTAAAACTTAAAATTTTTTGGCTGGTTTGATTAACACATCTTTTCACTTTCACAATTTTTAACTTTATTCTTTATCCTTAGGAAAAGTGGCAATCTTGTTGTGTATTAATGAGAAACATTGAAACTTAAATCCGGAAAATAATTTTATTTAGGGTAAAAATGTTAGAAAGCAAAACTCCTTCACAAGTATTGTCATTCCGTTGTGTGCAGAGTTTATCGAGCACACTCGTGTTATGTACACAGTTTTTGTAAACAGCGGGAAAGCTTTGTTATTGTTTGGTGTTTTGGTTCACCGGGTGCGTTTAAGGGGGGACCTATGTCCGAAAAGTCTTTGTGTGAATTTTTCAAAACTTTGACATTTCTTTCCTGACCACTTGATCTTAATTTTTAGGCATTAAAAACAATACCTTTATATGCTTATTTTTACACAGGAGCACGTGCAAAAACAGTGTGAAATGCTAAAAATAGATTATTTTCAGACATTATCTTTCTACTCCAAATATGCGCTAAAAAGAACCAAAAATGTAAAAGCACATTCGAAATCAACATGTATTTAATTTATATGACTTGTATTTTTAAAATGAAGGCAAATTCATTGTAATTCATCTCACATGAAAAATTATAAAGGAGCACAATGTAAGTATCACCCCGTTTTTCGTGTCGTATTTTTTACAATTCCGACATGCATAACAGATAATATCTTAAAAAGTCTTTGTGTGAAAATGTTGTAATTCATATTTTTTGAAAGAAATGGCCCCTCTCTTTATTTTAACAAGGAAAAAAGTATACCTTTATGATATAATTAACGAGAAATATGACGTTTTCTTTTATTTTCGTACTCTTCTGTCATATTTATTGACCTTTCTGCACTAAAAAAAGGTAAGTTAGCACTGACAAACATCTGAATATAAAACTAATTTGCAAAACAGAGTATTTTGTTTTGATAAGAAATAATATAAACAGATAAACTCTTTTCTTCTTCATTCTAATCATTCTGCACCCCCCCCCTTCCCCGCGAAAAGCTAACACCTAATAGAACCTAGGAATGACTTTCTACAATAAAGTCTACATACACTATAAATCAATAAGTAAATACACATGTATAGGTACAAGTACATTTCTTAATTTTTTCTTAGTTTTATCCAGAAAATGCAATAAATGGTCATCATAAAATTAAACATATTTCCTTAATTTAAGCCGCTGTCTTTGCTGAATTTTATCTAATATTTTTTGCATTTTTATATCAGCATATCATAGAGGTATTTCTTCACAACTGAAATTGCTATGAATTATCAAACAAAGGAAGAGAATTCTGATATTAACAAACTCCATAAATCATAAAACTGTTTTAAATGATGAAAAATTTTTCTTTTTGTAAACTGTGTACGTTTTTGATTAATAACAATGTTATGCCTATAATCACAGTTGCAAAAGTCAGCGGGAAAAAAACAAACGTCGCTATTGTGACGTCACATAACGCTGCTTTGACGTCGAACGACATAGGTCCCCCCTTAAACGCCAAAGTGTGCTCACAACAACTACACGGACTGACAATATATTGTGTGTTTGTTTTGCTTTCGAACATGTCTACTCTGAATTTTCTGGATTATGGTATTAATATTTTTCATCAACAAACAACAAGAATGTCAATTTTCCTAATGATTAAGAATAAAGTTAAAAATTGTGAAAGTGCAAAGATGTGTCAATCAAACGCGCCAAAAAAATTAAAATTTTAATAACTTTTAAACGAAATAAGATTTGTAATTATTTTTTGTGTGAAATGCTATTAAAATATATAAGTCGTAATATTATAGAAAAAATATCAACTTCAAATCTGTGTCCAAGTACCTTTAAAATGAACATAATTATACATACATGTATACATGGTATATGTAACACTATAAGGGTTTTCTTGTATTCTCTTCAAATGGCGGATTGGCTTTATCTGTTAAAGGGAAATACCGATATCCAGAAAATCTTGTTTCGTTTTCTGTTTAAGCATTTGAATAGTTATTTATGGAACGCCGTGTGAAGAACTTTCATTATATAATGGTATTTTGTCATTATATGATGTTATTTTGTCATTATATGATGATATTTTGACATTAAATGCTGGTACTTTGTCATTATAAGGAAGCCATACCCGAACTGGACAAACGCCCTATCAAGAAGGAATTGACATAATTAAGAATATTGGAGGAAGGAATTATCAAAGCACTAAACCTGTTAAAGCCAGATAAGTCACCAGGATTAGACAACATGCATCCAAGGCTATTGAGGGAATTAAGAGTGGAATTAGCAGTACCCCTTTCAAGGATCTTTAGGAAGTCAGTAGTTGAGAGAAAAGTTCCAGAAGAATGGAAAACAGCACGTATTAGCGCGATCATTAAAAAAGGAAACAAGGCGATAGCAGGAAACTACAGACCAGTGAGCTTAACGTCAGTGGTGTGTAAAGTCAATTTTCCTAATGATTAAGAATAAAGTTAAAAATTGTGAAAGTGCAAAGATGTGTCAATCAAACACGCCAAAAAAATTAAAATTTTAATAACTTTTAAACGAAATAAGATTTTTAATTAATTTTTGTGTGAAATGCAACACTATAAGGGTTTTCTTGTATTCTCTTCAAATGGCGGATTGGCTTTATCTGTTAAAGGGAAATACCGATATCCAGAAAATCTTGTTTCGTTTTCTGTTTAAGCATTTGAATAGTTATTTATGGAACGCCGTGTGAAGAACTTTCATTATATAATGGTATTTTGTCATTATATGATGTTATTTTGTCATTATATGATGATATTTTGACATTAAATGCTGGTACTTTGTCATTATATGATGGTATTTTGTCATTATATGATGTTACTTTGTCATTATATGATGGTATTTTGTCATTATATTATGGTATTTTGTCATTATATGCTACTACTTTACATTAAATGATGGTATTTTGTAATTATATGATAGTATTTTGTCACTATATGCTACTACCTTTCATTAAAACATTGCTTTGATGTCATTCCTTTGTTCTTGCACTCTAAAAATGTACCTATGGCAGTCCAATATTAGTGAGCAGTCTGATATTAATCGTAATATCAGACTGTTTCAGCACTGATATCCTTCAAAATTGGACTGCTACTGAACAAAAGAAATAAAAGGTGTGATAATTTAACAAAAATCAATTTAAATTTCTAACATGATGATTTAGAAAGTTAACATTGCACTTACAGAATTGCAAAAAAATCAAACTTTCATTTACTCAGTATTCAGCGTAGCCAAATCACTAAATACTGAGTACTTTTCACTTAAGCCTGCCGCTTCAGTGGTCATTAACACCTTATCTTTTGTTCTCATTTCGGACTGTCTCAGGTAACTAATTTTCTGTTAGTTGATGTTTATGAAAAAGCACAATAAACTTAAACTCCTTATTAGAATTCTGATGTTCTGGCAGATAAGACGAAGATTTGCCTTGAGTAAGGATCTACTTTATATTAAAACATATTGGAGATATTTTTCAAAAATCAATACAAAACATAATAAACCAAAATGAAGCTTTTTAAATTATTCAATGTTAACTGAACTTTTAATTTCATTCATTCTTGATATCATTTAGTTGTTGTTGTTGGTCCCAGTTTGTTGTTCTTTATAATAATAAAATTCTTTTTTAATTACTAGTTACTAGTTACTTTATTATTTAATTACTAATACAATCAGCTCTCCTCCCCTCTCTCTTTGAATATATATTTGTATGTGCATAAAACAGTGAAACATTCATTTAACGTAAAGAAATTAATACGTAACAGGAGAAAATGAAAGTAAGAAATCCGTTAAATATAAATTGTCCCAATGAAATCTCGACATTGTATTAGTTTACAAATTTTGAAGCTTTTTTACGTACCCTGCACTCAATTTAACCTAAATTTACATATGAATATAAGATAAAACTGTTACAATTGAAAATTTTCGTTAAGTATTTGGCATGATTTGAGTGGAATATTTGTTTCGTCCAAAAAAAGAAACATTTTTAAAAGACATTCAATGTTCTTATACACAAAGTTTTCTTTGTTGGACATTTACTTTTATTTTTAAGAGAATCTTCCATCCCCTAAAATGAATCGTTTGAGTCGGGAAGTCTTTGAATGGTCTTTCTATTGAATTTCATTGAAAACTAGAGGTACTGTGATCAATGACCCCACTAAATAATTCACCCACCTCCCATTGAATGTAATGGCAGTGTCCATGTTTTGTTATGGAAAACCCAAAATACATGTCGGATCAAAAAAGTAAAATAGGACTTGCACAATGGCAATATGTAATAATTTTTTTTCTGTGAAAGACGCATGGGATTTCATTAAGTGTCATGAGTGGAGTTTTGGAAAAGATATGGGTATCCCAAAGCGTAATAGAAGAACGCACATAACGAATAAGAAACAAAATGAAAGGATTTAATCGCACCTACGAATACGTATAAATATGGATAATTCAGCTTAAAAAACTTCTGTGACGTCACCCATTGTTATTCGTCTACGTATATTTTACCGATTCAACCAGCACTAGTTGGATATTTAAAATATCCAACTGACCATCGGTTGGATATTCAAAATATTCAACTGCATATTGGTTGGATATTTAAATACCCAACCGAGGTGCAGAAAACATAAAACAATGAACAAAAGAGATAAAACAATTTAAAAATGTATTTCCAATGCAAATGAAAAAATAATAATTACTCCAAATTTGCCACACTATTTGAATTAATTTCCAGTGCACACGGAATTACCGTAATTACTTCACATTTATCGTGTTTC